>NW_008696322.1:0-247 GCF_000695815.1 Acanthisitta chloris
GGAACGGGGCTCGGGGCTGGGGCTGACCCTGCACCTCTTATGACCCCAGAGGAGTCTGACTACCTCACCGAGTACGAGGACGAGGGGCCGGAGCCGCCGCGCGGCGAGGACGACGCGTTCGCCCCCTCCGACTGGGCAACTGGAGGCACCTTGGAGGCTGTGAGTGACCTGCACAAGGCTTGGGGGGCATGGAGATCCCTCAGAGTGGGTTCTCCATGGATTTGGGGGTATGGAGATCCTCCAGAGT
>NW_008696323.1:0-247 GCF_000695815.1 Acanthisitta chloris
GATTAGGGAGTCCCAAACTGGGACCAGTGAGCCCAGACTGGTCCTGTGCCCCCCAAGCCTTGTCTCCCTCCCCCCAGAGCCAAGAAAGGATGCGAAAGGTTGGAAAAAGTCCCAGTTTTGTGGGGTCAGAGGCTGTCGGGAGGCGCCGGGGGAGGCTCGGGCGGCGACGAAGGATCCGCGACCGTCGAGCGGCTGCCGGAGCGACCTGGGGGGAACCAACATCACAACTGGGAGCACAGAATCGGAA
>NW_008696324.1:0-247 GCF_000695815.1 Acanthisitta chloris
GGCACCTACCCATCCTGATCCTACCAGCTGGATGCCACCAGCCACAACGGATGCCCAGAACAGTAATGTCACTGGTGAGACTCATGCCAGCATGCTGGGTTTATCTGGGGGCCAGCTCACATGTCTCTACACGAATGCACGTAGTACGGAGAACAAATAAGAAGAGCTAGAGACACGTGTGTGCCTGTGTAGATATGACATTATCGGCATCACGGAGACCTGGTGGGATGGCTCCTATGACTGGAGC
>NW_008696325.1:0-247 GCF_000695815.1 Acanthisitta chloris
TTTTGTCCCCAAGGTCATGTCCTGGTAGGGGGATCAACTTGGCATCCCTCTTCGCCCTGAGGGGGTGGTGGGAGAACTAGAGCAGAAGCACATGTGGTGGGACCAGGGTGGGACACCCCTGATGGTGTCACCATGTGCCTTCCCTGGAGCCACCATAGAGTTGGGGCACGAGAGGCACCAGAGTGTCACCATCCCTATATGATGGTTGTGGGTGACCCCAGGCAGTGCCACCCAGTTTTGTCCCCAA
>NW_008696326.1:0-247 GCF_000695815.1 Acanthisitta chloris
TCGTCCTGTCCCTCATTCTGCTCTCTAGCCTCATGGCCGTGCCGTGGCGTGGCTGGCAGGAGAGAGTCAGGGGGCAGCTGGGCAAGAAGCAGCGGCAGTCGCCCTCCAGCAGCATTTCTGAGCAGCCCCGTGCTGCCGTGGCCAGTGTCCGTAGGCGCCGGGAGCGGGTCCTGGGCAGGCTGCATGGCACAGCCGCCCGCGGAGACCTGGCCTGGTGTCTGAAGACAGTCAGCATTGACAGGCGAGA
>NW_008696327.1:0-247 GCF_000695815.1 Acanthisitta chloris
GGAACATAAAGAATATATTGCCCAAAGTGGCCTTGCGTTAGATATATATTAAGTAGATAAATAAATAAATAAAAATCTTCCTGAGCCAAACCCAACCAAAAAAAACCCAAGCATACAGTTGAAACAAAGAGGGTATGCTAAAACTCTGTACTGCATTTTGAATCAGTAAAAGAATTGTCTTTTAAGTAAGGCAGTACTTAAACTGCAATATCTTCAGACATTCAGGCTTCCTAAAGTGAATTCTTCA
>NW_008696328.1:0-247 GCF_000695815.1 Acanthisitta chloris
CCACTTCCAGCCTTCTAAGGTCCTTTGTTGCTTACTGACAGTGGCAGCAGCAGCTGGGAGAGGTGGGAAGGAAGGAGAAGGGACATTTTTATGTCATGACATTGGTGCTGTGTACAAATTCATCATAGGTTCATCGTCAGAAGAGTGCGTGTAGTGACATAATGGAAACGAAGAACCAACTCAGCAGGTGGTGTGAACCAAGGTAGCCTGATTGATTTCACTGGCATCTAAAGATTGTCTTCAGAAA
>NW_008696329.1:0-247 GCF_000695815.1 Acanthisitta chloris
CATGTTCCCCCTGCAGGGGTCAGTGGGGAATCCCTGGTGTGCTGGGACCACCACGCCAACGAATTCGGGCTGGTAGGGGTGATGAGCTGGGGCAGGAGCTGTGCCAGGGCCCTCCAGCCGGGGTTCTACACATCTAACAAGCACTTCTCACCTGGATCCTGCTCCAGCTGGCACTCTGCCCCCCCGACCCACCCCCCGACCCCCCGGGGGCACGTGCCCTGTGCCAGCCCTCTGGGGGTCCTGGATG
>NW_008696330.1:0-247 GCF_000695815.1 Acanthisitta chloris
TAACCTTTAGTCCTTAGAAACCGAAGTTTAAAACTGACTTTAGTGCCTCGGATTTCAACAGAGGGCAGTGTGACACTGCTGTATGCAGCTCCGGAGCCTTTCGGTTGTGATGATTTGTGTGAAGACTATTCCACTCAGTGTCCTCATTAAGCTTATTATAAGAGTAATAGCATTGCTGAAATCACAGGGAAGATGTAAAGCAGAAGAGATTTTTACAATGTCTAGATGTGATAAAGGCAGGATAAAC
>NW_008696331.1:0-247 GCF_000695815.1 Acanthisitta chloris
CCGATGGGGAAAGCCATGGGGATGTTGTCAGCCTCTGTGTTGTCATCAGGAATCAGAGTGCTGTGAGTGAAAGCCATGGGCCAGAGCCCGCAAGTGCCTCTGGAAAAAGAACAAAGCCATCACTGCCCTGCTAGGGAGCTGCTGCTGCTCAGGATGAAGCTCAGCCTTCATCCCTCCCTCCCACACAGTGCTCATGGACAGCAGGGACAGGGAGCTCTGAGGGGCACATCTCTCTGCCCTGTTTCTG
>NW_008696332.1:0-247 GCF_000695815.1 Acanthisitta chloris
GTGTGGACTCATCTTGATTTCACTTGCGTGCAAAACGTGTCCTGGAGGAAGGTCTCACAACCAAAGTCAATCAGTTTTGCCCTGATGGACGAGGATGGTGTTCTCCACTTGATGTCATGCTGTCAGACACCACAGTTGTGCCCTGGGTTGCAGGGGGACTGTGATGCCACTGGACTGTGGAGGGAGGATGTTTCCCCTTTCCCAGTCTGTGAGAATTTCACTGAACTGCCATGACTTCTCAAATATG
>NW_008696333.1:0-247 GCF_000695815.1 Acanthisitta chloris
AACAGATCCTTCTTCCAAGTTACTTATGCACAGGGAATGGGCAGCCAAACTCTTTCAGATTCAAAGCTCAACCCGGCAAACAATCACAGAATTCACTAGGTTGGCAAAGACCTTTAAGATCCAGTCAAACCACTAACCTCACACAGCCAAGACCACCACCAAAACATGTCCTTCAGTGTCACACCTATATGTATTTTTAAGTACCTCCAAGATGGTCACTCACCAACTTCCCTGGGCAGCCTGTTCC
>NW_008696334.1:0-247 GCF_000695815.1 Acanthisitta chloris
GTATGGCATGTACCCAATAGCCTGAGCCAACCTCCAGTGCAAACCTTGCCCACAAACCCAACACTCCTGGAGAGATCCCAGAGGACCATGCTGATGGCTCTGGGCCCACCATGGATGAGGTACACCTGGAGATCCTCAATCCCAAGAGTAATCTCAGCAGTCAGGATATTTTCCCTTTGTTTGTGACATCCCACTTGTTGTTCCTGGCAGGATTTTAAGACCAGGAGGAATAATTTCAGGATCATAA
>NW_008696335.1:0-247 GCF_000695815.1 Acanthisitta chloris
AGATTCGTGCTGGCAGCACAGCCCAGATTACCTTTAATGAGAATTCTTAAGTGCTGCCTGGTAATTACCCACAGGAAGCTCATTGTCAGGCCAGGGCGAGAGCACAAACAAAACCCGGGGAAAATGAGATGGGTGATTCAATTATGGATTTGCATTTCCAAGAGCCTGTCCAGGGAGTCTTGTTTCTGTGGGAACGAGGGCTACATCGACCTGCAGTGGGGCCAGACCCGAGGGCAGGGATGGGTGG
>NW_008696336.1:0-247 GCF_000695815.1 Acanthisitta chloris
CTGCTTCAGCTTCTGTCTCATCTGTCTGTCCTGTCTTCTGCAGGGGACACGGGCAGTGTTCATGAGGGACAGAACCATGGGACCTGTGCAGTGGCTCTCTATGATTACCAAGGAGGTGAGTGTGCCCTCTTGGGAAGCAGAATGAGACCTGCTTTGGGGACAGAGAAACTTCATCTTTCACCTGTGAGGTCTTGCTCCTTCTCTGCTTTATCTGTGCTCTTTGATGGGATTTGGATGAGGTGAACTC
>NW_008696337.1:0-247 GCF_000695815.1 Acanthisitta chloris
TGGCTTCAACCATTAAAAATAGAGAGGTAATCTGGGTAAGGATAAACACACCCAGAGAGGCTCCTTTATTACTTTGTGTACATCAGCACAGTTATTCCATTTCTACATTTGAGCAAGGATGTCCTGGCACACCAGCACCATGGAGATTTATCAATGATGGCAGGTCTATGTTAGTAATCCCTCCATACTCACTGTATGAACATATAGCTTAATTTGTTGTATAAAATGTAAAGATTCACCTCACTTA
>NW_008696338.1:0-247 GCF_000695815.1 Acanthisitta chloris
TCACAAGTGTAGTATCATGAATGAGAAGGAGGCCTGACAGCTCCTTTAGCTAGTCTGTCTGCAGCCATCTCTCCTTTCTAGCATGGCTGTTTTAGGGTTTAGGGTTCTGTAGGTTTGGTTTCAGCAGTTGGGCCATGCCCATGAGTGACACACAGCAGGTACTCAAGGTCAGCACTGAGTGAGCCCAGTTGTGCAGAGCGTGTGAGGCATGTTCAGGTGCCTGTGTCTCTGCAGGGTGCTGTTTGGG
>NW_008696339.1:0-247 GCF_000695815.1 Acanthisitta chloris
GCACGGTTCAGCCCTTGCGGGGCACGGCGCAGCCCGGAGCGGAGAGCAGGACCGGGTCGCTCTCGCCGCTATCCCGGCCGAATTGGCTCCTCTCCCGCCGGGGAATAGCGGCTGAGCGCCCTTGTGCAGCAGCCGCTGCGCTCTCATCCTGAGTGGATGGAAACCAGAGTGTTTGCTGCCATAATCTGAGCCAGCAACATATTCGTCCGTTTGAAGCTGGCGATAAGAAAACTATAGAAGCGTTCTT
>NW_008696340.1:0-247 GCF_000695815.1 Acanthisitta chloris
TACATTTGCAGCTCAGGTGTAATATTAACTTTTGTGTCGATAACAATAGTGTGAAGACACAAAGCTGCAGTCTTCCCTGGCAGTAAGAACTCTTGGATAGCCTTCAGTGGTGCATTTTTGCACTGCCTTGCATCAAGGGCAGTGAGGATGGGAAGTGACTGCAAAATGGAAAGTAGTGGAAAGGAGTTTTCCAAACCATAAAACCTTAGGTGTGATTCTTTATAGAAGCACTGTCACTCACAACTGT
>NW_008696341.1:0-247 GCF_000695815.1 Acanthisitta chloris
GAGCAGGTTTACTGGGAGGACTTGTGACCCCCAGCACACGATGGAGCAGGCTGTGCCTGAAGGACTGCACTCCATGGAGAGAGAGCCGCATTGGAGCAGTTCATGAAGACCTGTAACCCATAGGAAGGACTCATGTTGGACAAGTCTGTGGAGGACTGTCTCCTGTGCAAGGGACCCCAAACTAGAGCAGGAGAAGGACTGCTCTCCCACAGGAGGAAGGAGTGGCAGAAACATGTGATGAACTGAC
>NW_008696342.1:0-247 GCF_000695815.1 Acanthisitta chloris
TGTATTTTGGGGACCCCCTGACCCCCCCGTACCCCCAGGGATCATGCACATCGCGCAGGATGCTCGGGTCAGCATGGGCCAGGATGGATTCCTGTACTTTGCCAACGCTCGGGTCGGGGACAGTCACCCTGACTATATCTGCCACGCTCACTACCTCGGCCCCAGAACCATCATCCAGAAGGAGCCGCTCGACCTCCGCGTGGCACCCAGTGAGTACCCCCGGGAACATCCCGGGACCACCACGGGA
>NW_008696343.1:0-247 GCF_000695815.1 Acanthisitta chloris
ATGTCGCCTCTGCCACTTTTTTCCTAAGGCAATAGCACGGAGACAGAACCCCAATGCTACTCTTAGGAGCCAAAGAAAGATATAAAGTTTTCTGCTCTACTCTGAGCTGAAGAAGATGAGACCGCTGTATTCAAATGCTCAAAAATAGATTGCCTCCCTCTGAGCTGCAATTGCCTGTGTCACAATGTCTGGATGCAGCTACTCCCTGATTCTCCGGGCAGCACTAGTGCAGCAAGTACACACACAC
>NW_008696344.1:0-247 GCF_000695815.1 Acanthisitta chloris
TCACCCACCTGAGCAGAATGAACACAGCAATGGTTTCCACACGGGAGCGCGGCGACCCAAACGAAACTCCTGAGGAAGCGTGCAGCTGTCCAGGTCTGCAGGGAATGTTGAGTCTGGTGTCAGCACCAGAGGACAGCAGAAAAGACTCGTGTGCAGTGTGACCAGGGGATGATCTGCTCTGTCTGGTGGCAGAGCTTAAAGCAGAGATGGGGAAGCTGAGGAGTATCAAGGAATGCAAAAGGATAAC
>NW_008696345.1:0-247 GCF_000695815.1 Acanthisitta chloris
GAGGTAATTTTTCAAGGCAGAGATGTGGCAAAACACCTCTACATTGCAGGAGTTGAGTATTTCCCTCATTTGGGCCACTCACAGCTTTTGGATTTGTGTATTAATAACCAGAAGGGAGTGAGAGATATCAGCTTCTGCTTTGAAATAAGGCACTTGTGAAAACACTAGCACACAGCCTCACCCATTGCTGACTCCAAGTGAGTAACAAGTTCCTTGTGATCAAGGAACATTATTGCATAGCTGCAGT
>NW_008696346.1:0-247 GCF_000695815.1 Acanthisitta chloris
CTTCCTTTTAACATCTCCCTTGTAACATCTCTGGTGCTTTTCGGGCTATTCCCTGAGCCAGTTGAACTTACAAACCAAGCACATACTGTCGCAGGCACCTCAGCAAAGAGATCTCACACTGGTACCTTATCCCTCTAGACTCAACTGCCTGCACAGAACTGGGTGCTGACACTGCCTGCTCAGCTCTGCTTTCCTGGGTGAGTGTTGGTGAGCTCAGCCAACACATTCATCCACTGCCTGTTAGCTG
>NW_008696347.1:0-247 GCF_000695815.1 Acanthisitta chloris
GCCCCATAGTGGTTTGGGGGAGAGTGACCCCTGGGCTTTGCTGCCAGTCTCTGGGAGGAATTTTCCAGCTTTCTGGCTCAGGGAGCATCTGTGGCTGTTGCCCACCCTGGGAGCTAAGTGCTGCAGTCTCCAGCTCATGGCTGGAAGTATACCAGGATCATGCCTCACCCTGAGGGCTTCACATGCACATTCTGCAGGAGGGTTTGGCTTTTGATGCTCCCTGGGATGAAGGAGTCTCATGCTAGTA
>NW_008696348.1:0-247 GCF_000695815.1 Acanthisitta chloris
ACAGCTTTGTATGACACTGTCTCAGGTAAACTTTATTCGGAGTCTTTTTAGAGGTGAGATCAGATCTTCGTGGATGGGAATAAGAACTTATTTTTCAGATGGAATGTAATTGTTTTTAAATAATCCTAATGCTTAAAACATGACAGTTAATTTGAAAGTTTTTTCATTAGGGATTAACCAGCTCCCAGTAATTTGAGGATTCTCTGTCCTCTCATTTTGCTGCTTTAAACACAGAAGGAATTACATT
>NW_008696349.1:0-247 GCF_000695815.1 Acanthisitta chloris
CAGGGCACATGGACCCCTATAGGATGTCCAGACCTGCAGAGCATGTGGGACCCACCCAAGACAAATGGTTGCCCAGGACACACGGATACCCCCTGGGAACATGGGACCCTTTGAGACACACAGCCCCCCAGGGCACATGGGCCCCTCCAAGACACATAGTCTCCCAGGGTATATGGACCTGCATAGAACATACAGACCTGCAGGGCACATAGGACCCCCTCAACACACAAGTCCCCCAGGGCACATG
>NW_008696350.1:0-247 GCF_000695815.1 Acanthisitta chloris
AAAAAATGAACAAAGTGGTTTTGCAATATGCTTACAAATACAAGTATGTTCTTCCTGATATTTTATTTTTGCTAAATTTCAAAAGTGGGGAGGAGGTGCAAACTATGCATTAGTTTCTCCCTGTTACGGTAATTTTTTAAATGGCAAACACAATCCAAGGGTATTAAAAATACTTGCCATCCTGCAGGTTTTGTTCAGGAGCTTCCAAGGATAGTAGCTCATCTTCCCGAGGTGAATCCACAATTTG
>NW_008696351.1:0-247 GCF_000695815.1 Acanthisitta chloris
AGTTGCCCCGGGGAGGGGGCAATGGGTTTGGGGTTACCCCGGGAAGGGGGATATGGGTCTGGGGTCTTACCCCCCACTTGCCCCCCAGTCCTGCCCCAGTGGTCCCCGTGGGGTCCCTGGAGTCACTGCTTGGGTCCCTGGGGTAAAATCTCCTGTCGTGAGCTCGTGGGGCAACAAGAACGAAAACGTCACTGCGAGGGGCACCGAGCGGGGGGACCCTCCTGCCCCACTGCCCCCCGGGGGCACG
>NW_008696352.1:0-247 GCF_000695815.1 Acanthisitta chloris
TGACAGGAGGTGCAGCCAGGTGAGAGTTGGACCAGGAGGCTTCTGGTGCTGCCCCAGGAGCCTGTGTGAGCTGGAAGTGCAGGTCCTATCCAGGCCAAGCTTTGTCCTGCGTGTCCCAGGAAACACCCTTAATCCTGTGGCTGCCGTGCTGGATCCAGGGATGGCTCTGCTCCAGGGGCCTGGGGAGGGTTGGGACCAAGTTCTCCACTGGTCACAGAGAGCAGCCCTGGCAGGAGTGGGGCTGGTT
>NW_008696353.1:0-247 GCF_000695815.1 Acanthisitta chloris
AAAAAACCTGTTGTAGATTTTCTTCTGAAGGCTATCTACCCATCCTGTTTTGTTTCAGCAGTTAATACTTAGGATTTGCCTAACCCCTCTTAAACTGTTTGTCATGGGTTACTTCTGATGTTTGACTCCAAATTCCCACTGTTGACCCTGCAGTTCCTTCTCATGGGGAAGTAAAGCCATTCTTAAGACACAGCAGTAAGAAACAAAAGAGCTGAGTGCATTTTTTTGTGTAAACCAGCATTCGGTG
>NW_008696354.1:0-247 GCF_000695815.1 Acanthisitta chloris
AAGTATCCTGAAAATAAGAGTTAAATTGTACAATTTCTTTCTTTTCAGGTGTGGAAGTAAGGTTATTCATAGATTAACAAAGCATTTAATTGGGGCTTTCACTGTTTGTTGGGTCAATGCTGTACTCAAAGACCAATAGTAGAGAGGATTTGCCTCTTTTGGGGGTGTGTGGAGCACTCCCTCTCTCCTCCACCCAACACAGAATTACCATAATGATTATAAAAGGTAAAAGCCTCAGGAGTTTTCC
>NW_008696355.1:0-247 GCF_000695815.1 Acanthisitta chloris
CATGCTTGGCGCTGAAGCTGACCTGCAGCCAGTTGTTGAGGTGGAGGCACCAGGAGGCCGAGGTCTTGCCCAGCTGGTCGAACTTGCCCAGGCTGCGATAAGCCACCCCAACACCGAAGGCTTTGCTGTCCCTGTCGTACCTCACCTCCCAGTAGTGGTCGTCACCATCGATCAGGGTGTCCCCTGTGGGGACAACCATGGCTCTGCCTTGGGCACCCATGGGTGTCCTGTCCCATTCCCAGCTCTG
>NW_008696356.1:0-247 GCF_000695815.1 Acanthisitta chloris
ATGTGCTTCCCTTTGGTCCGAAGAAAGCCTCCAAGTCACTTCCAAGAAGGACTTCAACCATGAAAAGTGCATTTCAGCTCCCAACAGGTGTGAAAAGCCTTTTTCGTTTCCTTAGCTCCTAGATGCATAAATGTGAGATGGAAATAGTTTTTCCCAAGTTAGCCAGATGCCACCAAACTTGGTTTCCTTGGCTGAGCTAATCATTTAGCACATTCTGAGGGAGGGTAAAAATGCAAATATGGGAAAT
>NW_008696357.1:0-247 GCF_000695815.1 Acanthisitta chloris
ACATGCTCTGTCCGAGTGGCTATGAATTTTAAATTATTATGGGTTGTCATTTGGAGCCACAAGGTGGCAGCAATGATATAATCTCTTCAGCCAAGATTGTACAACTTCCACTCCCATTACTTTTACTCTCAAAGCGTCTCTTGTGCTTACATGGCAAATATGACAAAAAGAGATCCTATATTTTCTTTGACAAAATACAGCTGTATTGAGTTACTTGCAAAATGGTTTGAATTCATGCTTTTTTTTT
>NW_008696358.1:0-247 GCF_000695815.1 Acanthisitta chloris
TCTATCTAGAGTGGCAAAATCCATTCCTTTTGCTTGTGTGCCAGCGTTTCACTGTTTAAGGAAAAGTGAATCAATTAGCAAGAGATCACATAGAGTAAAAATGCAGCAAATTTGTTTGGAAAGACATCATATGAGTGATCTAACTCTTCACAAGAAACACTTTTTGCCTTTCATGGTATGAATTCCATTGCAGGTAGGGTCAATCACAAGCTCCATCCTCCATCGATGATCAGTTCGTTACCAGTCA
>NW_008696359.1:0-247 GCF_000695815.1 Acanthisitta chloris
TAAAAACCAAGCTGTCAGGTACTTAAGATTGCTTCTAACGAGGCATATGGTACATGCACAGGAGTTTCAGCATCCTCCTCAATAATTTATAGTGACTTAAAACAGAGAGACTTCAAAGCTGTTGCTGGATTTGGAAACCGCTCTAAGTTTTCCTCCCTTGTTTTCCTTCATTCTGTTCTGCATTCCACAGCCACGGATCTTTCTGGGCTGAAATGTGATTATTATATGACTGTGAAAAGGACATAAA
>NW_008696360.1:0-248 GCF_000695815.1 Acanthisitta chloris
TGGCCACTGCTGTGAAAGACAATAAAAAGTGGTTTTATAAATACATTAAAAACAAAAGGAGGGCCAAGGAAAATCTTCATCATTTGGATGCAGGGAGGAACATTGTCACTAAAGATGAGGAAGAAGGCTGAGGTACTTCTTTGCCTTAGTCTTCAACAGAAAGACCTTCAACCAGTGACCCCAGAGCTGGTAGGTAGGGACATGGAGCAGAACAGATGCCTTGCAATCCAGGAGGAAGTAGTTAGTGA
>NW_008696361.1:0-248 GCF_000695815.1 Acanthisitta chloris
CCTGTCACAGCTCCCACAGCCCTGCCATGCTCCCACAGCCTTACCATGTCTCCCACAGTCTTGCCATACTCTCACAGCCCGGCCATGCTCTCACATGGACCTGCCACAGCTCCCACAGCCCTGTCATGCTCTCACAGTCCTCCAATGCTCCCACATGGAGCTGTCACAGCTCCCACAACCCTGCCATGCTCTCACAGTCCTGCGATGCTCCCACATGGACTTACTGTGGCTCCCACACAGACCTGCCA
>NW_008696362.1:0-248 GCF_000695815.1 Acanthisitta chloris
AAACTGTTGTGCATGCAGACTCAGCAGCAAGTGAAGTGTTATTCAGCTGAAGGACTGAAAATGCACTTTTTTCCTGCAGGCTGACATGGGCTTGGCTGTGAGTTTCAACACAGGATTCTTGGCAGCCCAGTGTGGGATTGTTTTACTTTGCTTTGTTCTAATAGAACTGGACTCCAAGCACAAAGTAATGCATCCTTTCTTCTTTAGATGTACATTTGGCAGCTCTTGGGAAGGGCTGTTTGTCCTCT
>NW_008696363.1:0-248 GCF_000695815.1 Acanthisitta chloris
CTGTGCATCAGGAGGTAAAATAAGGACTTGACATAGGGAATGTGTGAAAAGCACAGGGTATGTGGCTAAGATATGAAACAAGTATTGGAAAGAATAATAGTTACGTGCCGAAGTGGATAGAGAGACCCACAAAGGGAAGACAGGACAAACATAAATCGGACTGTGGGAATTGAGCCTTGGTTGTGAACCAGGTGACAGTAGAGCAGATGGAGGTTGTGCACATCAGACAAGTCTTCTTTCAAGACAAA
>NW_008696364.1:0-248 GCF_000695815.1 Acanthisitta chloris
TTCCAGAGAACACACTCTGACCATGTAAATCTAGTAGAATATTTTAAACCAACTCACAGCATCACAATTTTAACAAGCAGCTCAGACTCATTTGGGGTTTTTTCTCAGTAGGATTAGAAAAACGGGTTTTTTTTCAATACTACTTAAGCTTGAATAGCTTTCACAAATCCCAAACCTGAATTATTCTAAACAACCAGCAATCATCTGCCTGGATTCTTTTCTAACTGCAGTCCACATGGGCCCCATTA
>NW_008696365.1:0-248 GCF_000695815.1 Acanthisitta chloris
GGGGGGGTCACGTGGGGGAGGGCGCGGGACGCTCTGCGGTCGCTTTCCTCAACGGCGCGCAGATCTTCAACGGCGACTTCGTGGACCGCGGCTCCTTCTCCGTCGAGGTCATCCTCACCCTCTTCGGCTTCAAGCTGCTCTACCCCGACCACTTCCACCTCCTCAGGGGTAAGGGGGCACGAGGGATTGGCCACCGCCCGCTCTGGGGGGCTACAAACCCTGTCCCGAGCTGGGGGACGTGTCCCACC
>NW_008696366.1:0-248 GCF_000695815.1 Acanthisitta chloris
AGGTCTCCTCCAGCCTTGATGATCCCATGAAAGCTAGAGATATTAGTTCCCAAGCATCAGAAATTTTTCTATGAAAACTAGAGATGTTAGTCCAGCTGCTGCTGAAAGAGAGAGAACTCAAACACCACAGAGGCAGAAGTGGCTCTACCACCATCACCTGACTTTGCAATATTCAGTATTTAGGAAGCCAACATGGGGATGGGACTGACCAAGGAAAACTGCATCATGATCACTGAATGAAACACTGG
>NW_008696367.1:0-248 GCF_000695815.1 Acanthisitta chloris
CTTGGTGAAGCCAAGCAAACATATTATTTAAAAAACAGAGCCTGCATTCTGGGTTTATTGTATTCTACTTCCAATTCAGAAAATATCACCAACATGCTCAGGACTGGGAGGGGATGACTATAACTCCTGGTAGGTGAAGGTGAGTGAATCCGTTGTATGCATGTCATGCTGAATCATCTAGGTTCAATGATAAGTCAGGTAGGATTCAGAACCACTATTTAAATAGGCCCCAAGTATTAGAGCCCAGT
>NW_008696368.1:0-248 GCF_000695815.1 Acanthisitta chloris
ACCCCCCCAGTCTGTCGCCCCCAGACCCCCAAACCCCCCATACCTTCGATGCTGATCCGCATGGGGGGAGGATCTCCGGGCCCCGCCTCGCACGGACAGTGCACGCTCAGCTTGAACACCGCGAGGGACTCTGGGGGGATTTTTGGGGGGTGTCAGATTTTCGGGTGGTCCTCCAGGTGGGGGGAGGGACCCTCAAAAACAAAGCCTCACCGGAGCCGCCGAGCCACTGCCGGACGGTGTCGGTGACG
>NW_008696369.1:0-248 GCF_000695815.1 Acanthisitta chloris
TTTTTTTTCACTTCACACTTACTGCCTAGACTGGAGCAGAATATCAGAGAAATTCACTGAGACCAATGATTAGCTAAACCTCCAAATGTTGGATATTCAATGTGAATGACAGTACAATGAAGAATTAACATAATTAACCTTTGTTAAGAAATAAATTAACCAATATATCAAATCTTAGGTTTTTGAAATAATATCTAGGTTGTAGTTGTGAGGGTGAAATAGTGAGGGATGTCAAATGGTCGACTCCT
>NW_008696370.1:0-248 GCF_000695815.1 Acanthisitta chloris
GCAGCTCCGCCGGCACCGCGATTCAGCCTGCAGCTCCCTGCCCCGAACCCAGACAGCACGGTTCCGACTCGCTCTTTCCAGCTCCTGTATTGGGGCGAATCCGGCGGCCCCTCCGCTTCCTGCACCTCGGGGTGCAGACCACCCATCCGCCGAATCTGACAGCGATCGAGCGATGGAACCTGTCCCCGCGGGCGGGGCTGCTGCAGCGCTCCGGCCCTTCCTCTCGCTCCTCTCGGTCAACAGCGGCG
>NW_008696371.1:0-248 GCF_000695815.1 Acanthisitta chloris
GAAATTTTGAGGCTTAGTCTTTGGGGGAGCAGCCATTGACTAGTGTGTGGTGTGTGCAGCACAACTGTATGGGTAAGGCTCAAGCAAACAGGTACAGATGGAATTTAAGTGGTAATGGATTATTCTAGGTTGAAAATTGGCATTCCAAGAGTGGCTAAATTGTGTCTGAACTCCCATAACACACCTCTTGGGTAGATGTAAGAACTCAGCATTCATGATTCAGAGATGAAGGGCCTGAAGTCAAACAG
>NW_008696372.1:0-248 GCF_000695815.1 Acanthisitta chloris
CAGAACCAGCAAAACCAGGTGCTTCACAATGCTGAATGGCAGGAGGATGAGAGATGGTGAAACAGGAATGGTTCAATCTAGACACAAGAAAAACATTTTTCACTCTGAGGATAAACAAATACTGCAACAGGAACCCAGAAACATGGTGGATCTTCCATCCTCGAAGGCTTCTAGAAGGTCCTGAACTCAGGACCCAGCCCAGTCTGACTCCAGTGTTGATTCTGCTTTGAGCAGGAGTTGCCCTGGAT
>NW_008696373.1:0-248 GCF_000695815.1 Acanthisitta chloris
TCTCTTCAAAGACCCAGTCATGGTGCCTGAGGGGTCTACAGTGTGACTAGTTATTCTCATATTTCAGAACATAGCTTTCTTTTCTGAGAGCAAATTTTGCTAATTAGATCTCCTTTAACTGGAAAAACCCAAAGGGACCTAAGGAACTAAAGAGCCTGAGGTGTCACAGCATTATATCTCAGCCTCTCTGCCAACCCTGCAACAGACAAAGTGCAGTACCTGCTCAGGTCATGTTGGACCATCATGCG
>NW_008696374.1:0-248 GCF_000695815.1 Acanthisitta chloris
ACACCCCATCCAGGTACGTGCCCAGGTAGTAGAATGGACCTGGGGGGAGAAGGAGGAGAAGTTGGGGGGGGACATAGATGACACATGGGGGGACATGGGGAATCTCAGCTCCCAGGGGGACACACAGGTAACCCCAAGAGGGGACACAGGGACACTGGGAACCCCCAGGTAACACCCAGGGACCCCCAGCTGGCACACAGGTGACACAAAGGACATTGAAGACCCCCAGGTTACCCCCAGGGTGGACA
>NW_008696375.1:0-248 GCF_000695815.1 Acanthisitta chloris
TCTGTTACTACATATTCTCTTAGTAGCACTGGTAGCAATATAAAAAGATGTTTAATAACACATTCAAAGTTATGTTTCAGAATAGCCCAATATATTTGAACTAGAATCAGTGCAGAGAAGTGAACAGAAAATATTAAACTCTACCTTTACCTTTCATTTTACTTCCATACGGATTCCTGATCTGTAAAATTTTCACTTCAACTGTCTTTGTTTCATCATTGCAATTATTCAACATAAAATTAACTTCT
>NW_008696376.1:0-248 GCF_000695815.1 Acanthisitta chloris
CCAGGATGTCCCATGGTGTCCCACCCCGGGAGGTTCTCTGCCCCCACAGTGACCACCAGGCCTGTCCGTGGGGTCGTTGCTTGGTGTCCCCGCGGTGTCCCCGCGGTGTCCCCGTGCCCTGACCCGTGTCCCCCCAGCAAGCTCACATCCCCCTGTCCACCATGGCCATCCTGGAGGCCTCGACACGCCACGAGCAGGAGCCGCGTGACGGACCCCCGGGAGAGGTGAGGGCTGGGGTGGGGGTCAGG
>NW_008696377.1:0-248 GCF_000695815.1 Acanthisitta chloris
AGTTCTCTATTACTTCTAACTTTCAAGTTCTGCAAATGCAAATAGCATTTCCTGTTGCATCCACCTCAACAACACAGCCAAAATCCAAGCTCACATCAAGTAGTTAGGTGAGTTTAACATTTTGTTAGAGCTTACTGTGTTAACAAGCAGAAAGTTAATTTTCTTAGTGGCTGGATTCTCCAATCAAGCATTTTAACCACAGAGTAAAGAGAATGTCGAGACAACTGTTTGTCTCAAGCTTTCTGACA
>NW_008696378.1:0-248 GCF_000695815.1 Acanthisitta chloris
CCCCGAGGCTCCTCCGCCGTCTCGAGGCGTCGGCCAAACCTCGGCGTTCCCGCGTAGGGCCCGCAAATCCAACGTGTCGTACAAGAGCGCGGCGCTGCTGCCCAAGGAGCCGCACGTGCGCGAGATGAAGATCTACATCGACAAGAAATACGAGAGCGTCATCATGCCCGTCTTCGGCATCGCCACGCCCTTCCACATCGCCACCATCAAGGTGAGGCAACTTTTGGGCTCCCACCACCATTTCTGAG
>NW_008696379.1:0-248 GCF_000695815.1 Acanthisitta chloris
GCCACTGCTGTGAAAGATAATAAAAAGCGTTTTTATATTACATTAACAACAAAAGGAGAGCCAAGGATAACCTCCACCCTTTATTACATGCGATGGAGAACATTGTAACCAAGGACGAGGTACTAAATATCCTAGTGAGAATGGTGGTGGATGCTGCTACAGCCAGTTGGTGGCCAGTCAGTCACTGGGGGGTTCCCCAAGGTTCAGCACTGGAGCGAGTTCTGTTTAATATCTTTATCGATGATTTG
>NW_008696380.1:0-248 GCF_000695815.1 Acanthisitta chloris
CAGTCTCTAGGAAGACAGGACACATACAATTCTGCCTCTTGCTTGTCATCTGAAATAAGAGTATTTACTATTTTACCTGTTTGCATATTCAGTTCTTGTAGAATGTTAATATTCCACCAAACTGCTCTTGCCTCCAGAGAAGTGCTGAGGTTGCTAATCAGAGTCACTCCATCCATTTCACAGAAGCCATTCCAAAACTTCAGGATGGTGGGGACATTCAGTCACCCACACCATGGAATGATGGATAC
>NW_008696381.1:0-248 GCF_000695815.1 Acanthisitta chloris
GCCCCCTATGGAATCGTTTCTGTACCTCCCTCCAGGGCAAGGAGCCCCCCAAGAAATGAGAACCCCCAAATTCAAGGTAAGGGGGGGATGGGGAGATCCTATAGGGCCTTGGGAGACACTATAGGGCCCTGAGATAGTCTATAGAACACTGGGACCCCTATAGAGCTCTGGGACACTCTATAGAACCCCTGGGACCCGTATAGAATTCCTGGGACCCCTATAGAGCTCTGGGATGCCCTATAGAATTC
>NW_008696382.1:0-248 GCF_000695815.1 Acanthisitta chloris
ATTTCTTGCAAATTAGAAACACTTGCTCTTACACAGAATTCTTTTTGGTTTTGCTCCTAAGAAAAGAGCCTTCTGAGTACTTTCCCTGCTCTTAGTTGCATTTGTAAAAGCATTTGTAGCTCAGCATGGTCCAAGCTTGACCAGATCCATTCTACAACTGTATGTTAATATGATGACGGCTGGTGGCATGCTAGCATGCTGGCCATGAAGGATCCTTGTCTTCTCTTAATAGCCACAAAAATGGTACC
>NW_008696383.1:0-248 GCF_000695815.1 Acanthisitta chloris
TTTTTTCAATTTTATTTTAATGAAAAACTTTTTCCACAGTATAACTGACATAGATGGATCCTTTTGATGGACTTTTTGTGGGTCAGAGGAGAAAGATGGAAGATGGAAGAGTCTCAATTTGTTTTCATGACATGTTTATGGGTTATGAGATGTTGTTGTTTGAATGTCTGAACTGCATAATGTGATTCAAGGACAAAACCTTGTTTCTCCCACATTCTACATGTGGAACTTAAGCAGAATGTGACTTT
>NW_008696384.1:0-248 GCF_000695815.1 Acanthisitta chloris
TGTGCAGATGGAACTTCATGGCAGTTAGAGAATTGCTCTGTCACCACATGCTGATAATAAAGAATATTTCATCTTAAAAGATAGCTACAGCAATGTCACACTGTTTTATGGCAAATCAATTCCCTTTTTTCCCAAGTGAAGGGTATAATTTTCATACAGGTTAGGTTTGCTGGAGAATGCAGCCAGTAAGAGATGCCTAAGTGGGAAAATTGGTTGTATGAAGAACTCAGAAGAGATTAATAAAACCT
>NW_008696385.1:0-248 GCF_000695815.1 Acanthisitta chloris
GACTGGGGGAACAAAGTCTTTCCCACTTTAAGCAAAGATCAAGTTCATGACCACCTGAGGACACTGAATGTACATAAATCTATGGGACCTGATGGGTTGCATCCCAGAGTTCTGAGAGAATTGGCCAATGTTGTTGCCAAAACACTCTTCAGGATATCTGAAAAGTCATGGCAATAGTGTGAAAGTCCTAGGGGACTGGAAAAGGGGAAACATTGTGCCCCTTTTAAAAAGGGTAGAAAGGAGGACCC
>NW_008696386.1:0-248 GCF_000695815.1 Acanthisitta chloris
CCAAGTATGGCATAAAGACTAGAGGTCAATGTATTGTTAGCTTTCTCCCAAACAGTCAACATTCCTGAGCGCAGGAGTGCCATGTACAAAAGCAAAGTAATGAGGTTGTTAATTTTAAGAAGTATTGGTTGAGGATTGTACTGGGTGATAGTTGTCCTGAACTAGGTGAGTCTTCCTCTCTCGAGTGTGTTAGTTGAAGGAAAGGGGCAGTGCCAGTGACTTTTGAGTGGTTTCCGTCTCGCTGCTGG
>NW_008696387.1:0-248 GCF_000695815.1 Acanthisitta chloris
ATCGGGCAGTTCTGTGCCAGCAGCTGGGAGGAGCTTGTGGGGGAGGATGGAGCGTGGGAGTCTCCTGGGCAGCTGGGGTGGGAGAGAGAATACCTCAGTGCTGGTCCCATCTGCAAACCTGCACCAGGATGTGTCTTCTGCCTCCTGCAGTGTCTCAGCCTTCCCTGAGGGAAACAGGAAGCTCTTATCCCAAGGAGCAAATCTGAGCTCTCTCAGAGTGCAAGTGGCAGCCCCAGGGCTTGTCAGCC
>NW_008696388.1:0-248 GCF_000695815.1 Acanthisitta chloris
AAACTTTTTTTAGAATGCTTCAGAAATGCATCACAGATGTGATAAATTAAGCTAATAGCGCAATATGGGCTCTAAATTTTGCCTCTGATGGTTGCACTGGTAGAACGTGAGAATGTGAGACTGCATGCTAAACAGGTGAGCAGTGTTTTAGTCTAAGAATGCTGTACAGAACAAAACATTGACTTTAGATAGCTATGTTTCACCTGCAGCTGTTCTCAAGCATGTTTTCTTTCAGAGGAGAAAGAAAA
>NW_008696389.1:0-248 GCF_000695815.1 Acanthisitta chloris
CCAAGCACACCTGTCCACCACAAGAGCCCCTGAAAATCAAGAATTTCTAAGCATAGGCAAGTGCTGACTGTCCTCAGAACAGAAACAGCTGCTCCGTGCACTTAATCCCAGAATCAGATTTGGGACAAGGAAGTGGCACAATGAGATCTCTGTGCAGAGTCAGCCAGGGCAGCTTTGCCCCTTCATGGGCTTAATGAATTCCAACTGTATCACAGGAGCAGAATGACACAGCCCCAACCTGTGTCAGG
>NW_008696390.1:0-248 GCF_000695815.1 Acanthisitta chloris
TCCTTCCTCCACCACCCACCCAGGTCCTGGTGGTACACACTCAGACACACTCGGCCTGAGGTTATCTGATCAGTTTCTGTGGCAGAAAGTAGATGTTTTTGGGTGGTTTCTCATGGAGTCAATGTGGATCCACACAATAGGCCTGATGTTATGGGTATTTTTCCATTATCTCACCTGCTCCAGCCCCCATGAAATTGCCTGGAATCACAGAATGTCCTGATTCAGAAGGGACCCACAAGGATCATCTA
>NW_008696391.1:0-248 GCF_000695815.1 Acanthisitta chloris
TCTTTTATTATGCCATCAATGGGAATTTATTATGTTAACTCATAGTGATCTACGTCTCTGACGGAGATCAAGAGTCTCATGAAAGGTCCAATACAGTACTTTGTGGAGTCCACAAAGGTCTTTTTCTTTAAAGCTTTTCAAGTTTCAACTCACATCATTCAAAGGACTTTAATCTTTTATTTTTACTGCTAAAAGTCAAATGTAAATATAATGACATTCTTCAAAGAGTTCAAGCTTACAGTTTAATT
>NW_008696392.1:0-248 GCF_000695815.1 Acanthisitta chloris
CTGGCCCTCACTCTGTCACACTTGATGCCACTGTGTCCTTCTGCATCAACTGCTCCCACTCTGCTGACCTGCTGCACATGGGGGCCCAGGGACTCTGCCCTCAGCAGGGCTGTGGCTCCAGACTGGGCTGGGACTGGGACACAGCTCCCCCAGTGCCCCTGGCCCCAGGGATGTCCTTTCACTGCCCTCAGCCCAGCACTGCCCTTGAGCAGGATGTGACCTTCACAACCAAGTGTCTTGCACTCCTG
>NW_008696393.1:0-249 GCF_000695815.1 Acanthisitta chloris
CCCTCTGCCCTTACTCCTCATCCCCCCACGACGTTTGGCTCCTCCCTCACTCTTCTCCTCCTCCTCTCGGCGCCTCTCGCCGTTCCCTTTGCTCCTCCTCCCCCGTCTTGGCCGCCATGTTGGACGGTTCCTTTTCCGAATCGCGTCAAAACCTCATCCGTCTTCGCCGTTGTCCTTCACGTCCTTTTCTCCTCCTCCTCCATCACCTTCACGGATGTCACCCCGGGAATTGTCCCCTCTTAACCTCAC
>NW_008696394.1:0-249 GCF_000695815.1 Acanthisitta chloris
CCCTAGTGTCCCCAGGACTGTCAGTGCTCTCAGGACCCACCGTCCCCCCAGAACCCCCAGAGTCCCCAGTGCTCCCAGAGTCCCCAGGACTGTCAGGGCCCCCAGTTCTTCCAGCTCTTCCAGGGTAACCAGTACTCCCAGTGCCTTCAATTCCCCCAGTGCCCCCAGTATCTCCAGTGCCCCTCAAACCCATCATCCCAGTGCCCTGCAGCCTCCTGTCCCTGCAGTACCCCAGATCCATCCCTGTGC
>NW_008696395.1:0-249 GCF_000695815.1 Acanthisitta chloris
GATCATGCGCTGATTCTGCTCCTCCTTGGTTTTAAGCTCACTCAGCTGGTCTTCCAGAGTGCGACACATCTTCTCCAAGTTTGCCTAGAGAGCAAACACACGAGGAAGGAAAGGATATGAATACCTGCACTCCACCTTATTCTCACAGTGTTTATGGGAATGTGGCTGGTAGACACAGCCTATGTGCCACACCTTGGCCCTGTGAGCATGTTCACCTACAGGTCCATACCTTGGCTTTGGAGACAGACT
>NW_008696396.1:0-249 GCF_000695815.1 Acanthisitta chloris
CTGCAGTGATGGTTATAAGCTCTTCAGTAGGGATATGTGAGAGAGGAGAGGCAGTGGAGTGGTTCTGTACATTAGGGAGCATTTAGGGAGGGCCAAGGAAAACCTCTATTCTTTGTTGGGTGCGGGAGGGAACCTTGTCACCAAAGATTAGGAAAAGTCTAAGGTACTTAATGCTTTATTTGCCTTAGTCTTCAACAGAAAGATTATTTATCCCAGGAGAGGCAGCCCCCTGAGCTGGTAGACAGAGAT
>NW_008696397.1:0-249 GCF_000695815.1 Acanthisitta chloris
ACTACAAGAAACTGTACATATACAAACTAAAAACTACTAAATTAAGGTGTTTGAATACAAAATGCATTTGGATAACTGAATAAAGCCTATGAGGCACAGAAGATTCACCTCTTCTCTCTACTCACTTGGCGGCTTCTTCATTGAGGATCTTCAAGTAATGTTTCACTGGGGAGAGGAGCTCTGGGATTTCCAGCAGGGCATTTTTCAGCAGAGAAGATCTCACTTGGGAGTGTATGACTGAGACCAGAG
>NW_008696398.1:0-249 GCF_000695815.1 Acanthisitta chloris
TCCTCCTTTTGCAATTGGGGTATTCTGAATTAAAGCACTGTGTCACTTGTTTCTTGCATGAGCTGAGAATTTTGATGACTGAAAGCCTTTGACTGTCCTATCAAGTTAATTACCGATTGCAGAGGAGACACTCACTGAGACTACTAGGATAAGGTCATTACTTCGAAAAGCCAGAAGTGTCAGGAGTAGTGTTTGAGTGGGGATTGTTCATTCATTAGGTAAATTCTGTATTTCCCCTGCTCAGAACCA
>NW_008696399.1:0-249 GCF_000695815.1 Acanthisitta chloris
AAGGTCCCCTCTGGCACTCAGCTGCCCAAAAAGCAGGACTGGGGAGGGGGTGTCACTGCAGGGGTATGTGTGGCATGGCAGGGCATACAGGAATGCTGTGGGCTCCATCTCACCTCTGGCACCTTTCAGAGGGCAATGCTCCCCTAGTGAGGCTGCAGAGACATGCCAAGGAGGAGGGCAGTGAGGAGGGCATTGCTCCCAAGGCTGCAGAGCACAGCGTTCTGGCCGGGCAGTGCCCATGCCCGAGGG
>NW_008696400.1:0-249 GCF_000695815.1 Acanthisitta chloris
GGTCCCCCTGCTCCCAAACGTGCGGCGAGGGCGTGCGGACGCGCAACGCCTCCTGCATCGATTACGCCGGAAAAATCACCTCCCCGGAGAAGTGCAGCTCACCAGGGCCACCACCAGCCACTGCCACCTGCATCCTGCAGCAGTGCTGAGCCATGCCAGGATGCTCAGAGCTGAGGATGCCATGGGCTTCCACCACGCCAGGGCAGGACAGCGAGGATGCCGTGGGCTCGCTCGCCAACACATAACCAC
>NW_008696401.1:0-249 GCF_000695815.1 Acanthisitta chloris
GAGGATGAGGGGAGGCAGGTTTCTCAGAAGGAAGGAAACTGTAACTGGGCAGCGGCTTCTGCCCATCAGGATCTCTCACTGGGGAAGTTGCTTTCCTCCCCTCAGCTTTCCAGAAATGAGAAATGAAATTACATGGCAGTTTTGTAAGTCATAGCAACCAGAGGGCTTCTCTTCCCTAAGCCCCTTCTCCTCTGTCCCTCTCTGCCTTTGACCCTTTTGCTTGCCTTTTCTGGGTCCAATGGTTAAAAA
>NW_008696402.1:0-249 GCF_000695815.1 Acanthisitta chloris
AACAACCTGAGCAGAACCAGGATGAGATTTGAGGGTCTCGAGTGTCCCCATTGAGGGATTCTCTGTCCTGGAGCATCTCCAGAACCTTCTCCAGGTCTAGCCAAGTCTCTTTTCCTTCCCAACCAACTCAACCAACTCCTTTGGACCACAAACCAAGAGGAGATCCCCAAACCAGCTGAGCACGACCAGGACCAGTTTTGGGGCACTTAAATGTGACTCTTGGGGGGTTCTCTACCCCTGAGCCCCCCC
>NW_008696403.1:0-249 GCF_000695815.1 Acanthisitta chloris
TTATTTGGGGTGATTCTTGTGGGGGGCAAAATTATTGCAAGCATTAAGGGTTATATATTGGGGTTGCGTTGTGAGGGAGAAATCATTGGGGAGCTCATCTTGAGAGGGGGAATCCTTGCAAGGGAATGGGGTCATTGGGTGTCAAATATTGGGGGGTTGTTGTGAGGGAGAGTCCTTAAGGGTTAAGTATAGTATGGGGATCATCGCAGGAGGAGCATAATTAAGCGTCAAATATTGGGGGGGTCGTGG
>NW_008696404.1:0-249 GCF_000695815.1 Acanthisitta chloris
CCAGCCCCGCAGCAGCTCCCAGCGCTGCATTGAGTCCCTCTTCTTGGGGAACTCTCCCTTCAGTGCCTCACGGTGCTGTGGTGTGCAGTCAAGGCCCATCCCAGACTACACTGACCTGTTCCTCCCGCACAGACCCTCCTGCCAGCCCTAGCACAGCCCCGGGAAGGATATCCTCTGGGACAAGGGCCAGCACCTTGTCCCAGCTCTCAGGGCCGCCCAGGATGTCCTGCCCCACCAGCGCGTACGCCT
>NW_008696405.1:0-249 GCF_000695815.1 Acanthisitta chloris
TCCCCTCCCCCCCAGGTTGGCAGTGCCTTTGCGGTGCCCAAGGCCGAGGCCGAGCTGGACACCATTGCCTCCAGCCCCAGCCGCGACCACGTCTTCCGCGTCGACAACTTCAACGCGCTCCAAGGCATCCAGAACCAGCTCCAGGAGAAGATCTTCGCCATCGAGGGTAACCCCAACGGGCACGGGGAGGTCTTGAGGAGGTTCCAGAAGGTTCTAGAAAGGTCTAGAAGGTCCTAGAAGGTCTTGAGG
>NW_008696406.1:0-249 GCF_000695815.1 Acanthisitta chloris
GAGGAGGAGGGGGAAAGGCAGCAGGAGAGGGGCAGGGGATCAGGAGGAGGAGGCAGGAGAAGGGGAAGTGGGGAGGAAGGCCGAGGGGAGAGGATGTGCAGGGAGAGCGTGAGGAGGGGGATGGAAGAGAGTAAGAAGAGAGGGATGAGGTTGAGGAGGAGAAAGAAGGTTGAGGGAGAGGATGAGGAGCAGAGGAAGAAAAGCAGCAGCCCAGGAAGGGAATGGAGGAGAGAGGAAGGCTGTGGGCAG
>NW_008696407.1:0-249 GCF_000695815.1 Acanthisitta chloris
GGCCAAACTGGTGGGGGCAGTGTCGGTTTGACCGTGCCGCCCGTCATGCCCAGTTGAACGACCCGAGCCAGCCCAACGACGAGGGCATCACGGCGCTGCACAACGCCATCTGCGGCGCCAACTACGCCATCGTCGACTTCCTCATCGCCAGCGGCGCCAACGTCAACTCCCCCGACAGCCACGGATGGTCAGCGGCCGCACCGGGCGGGGGGCAGGGTTGGGGACCCTTGGCCATGGGTATTGGGTTGA
>NW_008696408.1:0-249 GCF_000695815.1 Acanthisitta chloris
ATTTTGAGCATAACATTTTATGTCTGCAAATATGTAATTTTAATTGCAAAAATATCTCTGAGGTATTAGCCTACAGTGAATTATAGACTTCTCACAAGTAAGAGTTATGTAGTTTACCAATGCAAGAGGGAGGAGGTGACCATTGTCCATCAACACATTCTATTTCTTCTGATCCAACCAATTTGAATTCCACGTTACATTCATATTGCTTTCTGTCTCCGTGCTGATACTGTTCCTCAGAGTCACCAG
>NW_008696409.1:0-249 GCF_000695815.1 Acanthisitta chloris
AAAGAGAAAGGGAAGGGGCAAACATCATCAATCTAAAGCTGCACTAGGAATATCTGAGATGAATTACTGAGGGAACTGCCTGCCAAGCCCAGCAGTGCATTGGAAGGTGCAGCACTGACCAGTGCAGGAGAACTCTCAGGTGGAGACAGAGCAGCCTACAAGGATCATCCTCTCTGCAGCTCCTAAACTTGGAAGAGAAAGGAAACACTAATTCCCTTTGTGTTTGTGGCCATCGCTTGGCTCAAAGCA
>NW_008696410.1:0-249 GCF_000695815.1 Acanthisitta chloris
ATCCTTTCCTCCTGTGAGCTATTGTCAAAGTATTATAGACAGTATAACACTGATGCCTTAGCTACTGCAGATGCTGCTGAAACAAACTGATTTGTACAACTCCAGTCTTCTTTTCTTGATGTTACCCTGCCCTCTGCATTTGATTCAGATAAAATTATTATGACACATGCCTGGAGAAGAGGGGAGATCTCATAGCAGTCTAAAATTTTCACAGGGAAAGCAAAAGCCAAGCAAACAAGCAAAGCAAAA
>NW_008696411.1:0-249 GCF_000695815.1 Acanthisitta chloris
TTATACGCTTATAATACATAAATGTATAAATTATAATTATATAATATATAAAATGTATCGTATGAAATATCATATAGAAATTATTATATCCTAATGTTCAGTAATGATTCCCAAATTATTTGTTATAATTAAGCTATATTAGTAATTATAGTTCTTATTGTGTACTTGTTTGTCCAAGTGATATTAATTAACTGGCAACACTGAAATAATTGATTTTATTAATTTATTAAGGATATAGATCTCGGTTGC
>NW_008696412.1:0-249 GCF_000695815.1 Acanthisitta chloris
GAATTATTTCTGGCTTGGTGGGCCCACGACGCCTCAGGTCATCAGGTAAGAGATGCGACATACAGGTTGGCTCGTGATCGAGGGGTGGATTTAACCATGGCCTCTGTGGTAGGGTGGACGATGGTTGAAATATAAATACGGGGAGGCCTGGCAGATTGATTACGTCACTCCCCCGCAAAGACGCCGAGGCAAGCGCTACGTGCTTACGATGGTAGAATCAAGCACAGGATGGCTGGAGATATATCCTGT
>NW_008696413.1:0-249 GCF_000695815.1 Acanthisitta chloris
TGTTTATTCCAGCGTTCTTTCAAACAGCCTTTTGCCTCCAGGAAAGGAAATTATTGCTAGAAATGTCCTTTCCTAGCCCGTCATGCTGTGTTTGAATCCCAACAACACTTCTTTTAAACTCCATTGTGCTCAGGAATGACAGTGGCACTTCATGGCTGCAGTTTGTCTCTGCTGGTTCTGGTTTTGGGCAGTACCAGGAGAAAACTAAACCCAGTTTGATCTAGTTGAGACTGGATGTGGCACTTAGTG
>NW_008696414.1:0-249 GCF_000695815.1 Acanthisitta chloris
AGATCATCAAGCCCAACCATTAAGCTGCTACCAGAGCAACCAGTCTGGGCTTTTACTGTCCATTTTCAGGTCACACGTGGATGAACCTGGCTAAAAAACTGCTGGAATGAGTGAGGTGCTGCACGGGATGGCCGGAACAGTCCTGAGGTTAAAGGTGTTTGGTTGACAACAGCAGGGAAAAGTCAACTGGACATTTGAGGTGCCACCCGCAACTTCTCTGCTGGGTTCTTCCTTCAAGTGAGCTCTAAA
>NW_008696415.1:0-249 GCF_000695815.1 Acanthisitta chloris
GAATCATTCCCAAAGGAAGAAATGGATGTGTCTGGAGGGTTCCCCTAAATTTTGGGGGGGCTCTGACCTTGTTGGGGTGACTCTGTTTGAGTCCAGCTTGGAGGCCACTGCTGAAGTAGGAACTGGGGGACCCTGAGTAGAAGGGAGGAAAAGGGGGAGCCAAACCCCCTCGTTCGAAGGCTGAGGAAGAGGAGGAGAGCTACGAGGCAAACAGAGACATTCTGAGACTCTAAAATCTTCAGATCCCCC
>NW_008696416.1:0-249 GCF_000695815.1 Acanthisitta chloris
GAGCGTTATGTGAATGACAACTTTTACTTGTTTTTTTGACAGACATGGTATTTCTCAGAGACTTAGAATTCTGTGTACAAAACTCAGGACCAGAAAGAACTTCTGTTGATAACATTGTTTTGATACAAATGTCTTGAAGCTTCTTAAGCAACTTTATAAATATATATGGCTTTCCAGAGAGTAATTTTGTTCATTTATTTATTTTGCAGTGTATGGCAAAATATGTTTTATTGTCTGTCTCTTATTCTG
>NW_008696417.1:0-249 GCF_000695815.1 Acanthisitta chloris
CGAGAGAGCGGCGGCGGCGTGAGCGGGAGAAGCAGCTGAGGTCCCAGGCAGAAGAGGGTTTGAATGGCACTGTCTCCTGTTCAGAGAGTGCGGGTCCAGCACAGGAAAACCAGTAAGAAATACTCATGAATGAATCCTTCAGCAACACACTTTCTCCTTGCAGCAGAACCTTCCTGCATCCATGGAGCAGGTGTCTCTATTGTTTGGGGTGGTTTTGGGAGGTGGGGGAGTTCTCTAATAAGTTTGGGT
>NW_008696418.1:0-249 GCF_000695815.1 Acanthisitta chloris
AGATACAGACAACTTCTGACTGACCATATGCCATTACTATGTGTTAGTATGAGCAGAAAAGTCAGACAAGATCATTACCAGTGGAGGCATCGATCACTACTGGGGAACTGCGTGCGTTCTCGTTCAGAGTGTAAAGGTAGATCTTGTAGTCAGTGCCAGGCTGCAAGCCTAAAATGAAGTTAAAATAAATGTTAGACAATCTGAGGAACCCATAGAAAAGGGTCATCAGAATCACAGAATCATAGAATC
>NW_008696419.1:0-249 GCF_000695815.1 Acanthisitta chloris
CGTGGGGGCAGCCTGGGCACAGAACATGGCACGGGGTCACTGCGGGCGCTGCGAGAGGAGGGACGAGGTGAGAGACACCAAAGGGTCATGCCATTCCCAAAAATGTCCTGCCGACACCTCCAAAGGGTCCTGCCAACAGCCCCAAAGTGTCCTTCCACCCCCCAAAATGGGGTCTCAGCCCCCAAAGTGTCCTCCTACCACCCCGAAGGATCCTACCAACACCCAAAGTGTCCTGCCAACACCCAAAGG
>NW_008696420.1:0-249 GCF_000695815.1 Acanthisitta chloris
CCCTAAAATTCTGTGATTCTATGAGTGCTTGTTTTATCTTTTAAGGTAACTAATTGCACACTTGGGGACCGGGCAAAAAAAAGACAATTTAGCGATTTAGCAAGAAGGAGAAAAACTTACTTTGTGTTCGCGGCTTTCAACTCTGTGAAACAACAACTGTGGAACACTCAGAACACGTGTTCCATCTAAAACACACTCAAAACAATCTTCAAGTACAGAATCCACAAAATCCCTTTCCTTTTTCAGAGA
>NW_008696421.1:0-249 GCF_000695815.1 Acanthisitta chloris
AGACACTGAAGTCCAAGAGAGCAGCTTCTCATTCATCCCTCAGCCTTCCTGAGTAATTCAAACATGTAGGCACTACCTGGAGACAGACAGCAAATTAATAAGTGCAACCTGCTAAAATAACTTGTGTGGCTCTGAAAAACCTTAAAGGAGGAGTTTCTTTCTCTTCCTCCACAGAGACTTGAAGCTAGACAACGTCCTCCTGGACAATGAGGGGCACATCAAGATTGCTGACTTTGGGATGTGCAAGGA
>NW_008696422.1:0-249 GCF_000695815.1 Acanthisitta chloris
CAGGGCTGGACCAGAAGGGGCTGGTCAAAGCAGAGCTCTGTGACCTCACAGCCCCATCGGCCCCGCACTCTGCCTGCGCTCCCCAACACACTCCCGTTGTCCAGGAATTCCGGAATGTGCCTGCTGCGGAATTTCTTCATTCTGCACGGCTGTGCAAGGAGCAAAAGCATTGGTCTCAAAAAGCCCGGAAGGAAGACTGCATGAAAAAGCCAAGTACCCTAACGTAGATCCAATTCAGGTATGTGATGT
>NW_008696423.1:0-249 GCF_000695815.1 Acanthisitta chloris
CCCTTCCCCCAACCTCATATGCCTATGTGCAGAACCCCCCAAGGCACTTAATGGGCACTGAGCCCAGGGCACTTGTGCAAGGTACTTACTGAGCTGGTCTGGCTGTTCGTTGTAACCTGGGAAGAAACAGAGAAAGAGAGAGGGTCATGAGCAAGAGCTGGAGCTGTGGAAGGAGGAGAGCATGTCCACAGTGGGAGAACAGAGGAGGCAGAGAGCGAGAAGGGTAGGTCACCATTGACATAGAGGCTG
>NW_008696424.1:0-249 GCF_000695815.1 Acanthisitta chloris
CCATCTCTTCTCCACACAAGTTATTTACAAGGAAATTGTCACAGAAAGAGCCATGGTAAAACACAAAGCACAGACGGGCCTGGTCAGGGGCTGAGCTCACAGACAGCTCCGCACTCTGCCATCATCCCCCTGGACTCACACTGTGGAGGTCACACCTCAGTCTGTGTTCAGGTTTGGGCCCCTCACATGGGAGCTCAGCACCCTCTGGCCCTGCCTGGGGCTGGAGGGGCCGAGCTGTGGTAGCCCCTT
>NW_008696425.1:0-250 GCF_000695815.1 Acanthisitta chloris
GTGATATCACAGACTTCATCACTGCTGGCAGGTAGGAACCCTAAAGGAATGAAGCAGAATGTGGGGAAGAGCTGGGAGCAGTGAGGGGCTGAGTCCTGGGGATGTTCTTGACACTTAGTTGACACCAAGAGCCCTTGAAGAGCTCTGGGTGATGGAGCTGTTTGTGCAGCACTTGGGTGTTTCAAGGGGCAGAAGCTGGAGATCAGTAAAGACTCCAAACGCAGCCATTGCTTAAGGAGGTTCTCAGCCC
>NW_008696426.1:0-250 GCF_000695815.1 Acanthisitta chloris
GAGGTGAGTTTGCTCTGCAGAAAGGGGAGAGGTTAGGGAGGACCTGCCTACCTCCCCACCCTGCTCAGCCCGAGGGCACTGGTGCATCTGCACACAACTCACCGAGAGTTTGGCCATGGGCTCCCGGGAGGCGTCAGGTGAGTCCTGCGGGGACAGCACAGTTGGGTAGTGTGGGGCGTGGGACACACCACCCACCTGCCCTCCTGGGATGAGGCCAGGCCATCCTCCCTCCCTCCCTCCCCCAGGGAGC
>NW_008696427.1:0-250 GCF_000695815.1 Acanthisitta chloris
ATTTTGGGGGGTCTAGAGCATCTTGAGGGGATTTTGGGGGGGTCTAGAGCTTCTTTGGGGGGGTTTGGGGGGGCTAGAACTTCTTGGGATGATATTTGTGGGATCTAAAGCTTCTTGAGGGGTTTTTTGGGGGGTCTGGAGCTTCTTTGGGGGGTTTTGGGGCATCTAGAGCATCTTGAGGGGCTTTTGGGGGGGTCTAGAGCATCTTGGGAGGGTCTTGAGATCCTTGGGAGGGTCTTGAGCTCCTTGG
>NW_008696428.1:0-250 GCF_000695815.1 Acanthisitta chloris
GCTGCCCCCGAGAGTGTCCAGAACAGAGCTGCCCGAACTTTGGCCAATTTGGCCCTTGAAGCTGAAGGAGCCACAGAGATTCTTCAGGCTGGTGAGTCTTACTGGGATAAACTGGGATGAACTGGGAGAGAGGATTTTTGGGGCTTTTGTCCAGTTATCAAGTGTTTTATTACCCCCTGAGCTCTTTCTTACCCCTCTGAGATCTTTTTTACCTCCCTGAGCTTTTTTTTACCCCATTTATTACCCCCTG
>NW_008696429.1:0-250 GCF_000695815.1 Acanthisitta chloris
CCCGTATCAGGCAGTACCAGGTTACTGTTAAAGAGAAGATCTCCTTACAGGAACCCTCCTTAGAGAGGAACCCCAGCTCAGGAATCCCCAGCCTCAGCCCACTGGGATGTGGCAGAGCTCAGATCTCACTGGACACAAGTCCATGCATCCATGCAGAATTGCTTTTCCATCCCACATGCAAGGACAGAGGGAAGCTGAGAGATCCACTCGCAGTTTGATGTGGACTGGTGTCCTGGGTTGCAATGGTATG
>NW_008696430.1:0-250 GCF_000695815.1 Acanthisitta chloris
GTCATCCTGTTGTTTCCAAATGGGCTGTAGAGGCCTTAGGAAATCTGCCCCAGGACTGAAGGAAGAGCTAAGCCACTGTGCAGCAAGTTCCTTCTTGCTTGGATAGAATAAATAGGAAATCTTCAATAACTAGATCGATAAATCCACACAGACATTCTGTCCTGGCCAAATCTCCTGTCCAGTGCTTGTTGCCATAGATATAAATTCAAAAGTAAGTGCTCAAGCAGCACATAGTTTTCCTTTGCCTTTT
>NW_008696431.1:0-250 GCF_000695815.1 Acanthisitta chloris
AACTGGTGTGAACAGGTCTCTGCACCTAAGGGGGTGACTGGGCATGGGTATCTCTGTGTCCCTTTGATGGAGCTGAGAAAACTGTAGGCAGACCAGGACACGGGTTTCAAGGTAGAGCTGTTGGACCCCCCGATCCCCTGCCCCTTCCTTCCCTCCCTCCTCTCCTGAGGAGCGGCCGGGCCAATGGGCGAGCGCGGAGCGGGGACGGACGTGTCCGTAGGCCAATGGGAGGGCTGCGCCCGGCGCCGTG
>NW_008696432.1:0-250 GCF_000695815.1 Acanthisitta chloris
CTGTGGCAGCTGTGGCAGCTTAGAGGGTTCCAGTGGCAGCTGCCAGGCCCAGGGTTGCCATGGGGAGTCCCCAAGGTGTGAGTTGTCCTTGTGTTGTCCCAAATGTGGATTGATCTCTGGTGGCAGCTCCAGTTCACACACCAAGGTGCAGTGTCTCTGTGTTTTTTTCCAGTTTGCACAGAGCAGGAGCTGGTGCAGAAGCCTGAGGAGAATGTTGCCTACCCCCTGTCTGAGTTAGAACCTGTGTGTG
>NW_008696433.1:0-250 GCF_000695815.1 Acanthisitta chloris
CCTGACCTCGAGCTGGGGGTGGTCTGGTGGTACTGGGACGAACTGGGGGAGGCTGTGGCTGAACCAGAGGGCGATTGGTCTCTTCATGTTGATGGCAAAGGGTTCGTAGCCTTCTTGGAGGCCACAGATGCCGAAGAACCGAAGGGTCCCAACGTCCTGGCCGAGGTTCAGGTGACCCTCCTGGCCCAGTCCCAAGCTGCAAACTGGGACAAACCCTGAGGGGCACAGGGAGAGGGTCAGGATCCCCAAA
>NW_008696434.1:0-250 GCF_000695815.1 Acanthisitta chloris
TCATTCCACATGCACTTTTTCCATATAACTTGCAGCAATAGTGAATAGACTCATGTGGAGACACTGAATATTTTTCTTTGCATGTGTAATAACTGAAACTTCAATGGGCAAAATGTATTGTATGTACACACGTGTGCAACTCTGTCGAATTAAGATGCAGTGCAGAGCTCCTGGGGAAATTTTGTAATTAAATAAAGAGTGCTGGCCATAGTAATTAGCAGTCATTATTTCTGTATGGTTAAAAATATCA
>NW_008696435.1:0-250 GCF_000695815.1 Acanthisitta chloris
TTTTTTTTTATTTGTTTCACCTACTTTCAATTGTGTAAGTGGAATTCAAATCTGCTAGGGAAGTCTCAAATTACAGCTGTGAGGCTTTAAACCAGTTCTTCAATAATCTGGTATTTTGGACTCTGTTAAAACCATGTTCTAAGTTTAGAGTATCTATTTCATTTGGAAATTCGATTTTACAATCATGAAATTGCGAATATGATCTGTATAAAAATTAACTGTGATTTCTATTCCTTGTATGAGGTAACAT
>NW_008696436.1:0-250 GCF_000695815.1 Acanthisitta chloris
GGTAATTGCTCGAATTGTGTAGCATGTATTATCCTTCCCCGTTTTATATGTTTTCAACATTTGTATCAGTAAGGACATCAGTTCAAAAGCCCTGGAAAACTTATTTTCTGCAGAGAACAAACAAACAAACGAAACACCCAAACCTCAAGGGAAATCCCAAACCCAAAGAAACATCTTTCCCCACCAAAACTGATATCACTTTTGGATACATAGTTTATATCATCCCTTACAGTGGTGTGCTCATTACTTT
>NW_008696437.1:0-250 GCF_000695815.1 Acanthisitta chloris
GGACCGACGCGGCTCCGGATGTGCAGGTCCTTCCTGCCGGGGAGGAGCTGCTGCTCGGGGGCCCCTGTGGTCGTGGGTTGTGCTGGGAGGACTGGGGGGACCAGGGGGGACTGTGGGGGGACACACGTGTGTGTCCACACCGAGGGGCAAGAGGGTCCTCGAGTGTCTAGATGTGGTGACCAAATGGTGTCCAGGACCCATGGAGGGGTCAAAGGTCCTGTGTCCACACCGAGGGCCATGAGGGTCCTGG
>NW_008696438.1:0-250 GCF_000695815.1 Acanthisitta chloris
TGGTTATGTTTGTAGGAAAAGGAGGACCCCTAGAGAAATTAAACTGGTGAATGAACAAACTCTAAAATTGCTCATGACATGACCAAATTGCAAATAGTTGGGTGGAGGGAAAGAAGGATAATAAAAACTGGTACAAGCCAAGATGGGTTGCATGTGTTTTGAGAGATTGTTTTGAGGCTGGAGGATCTCTGCCTGTAGGATATTATATATAATCCAGTCTTTAGAAATAGGAGTATCTCATGGTTTGTGA
>NW_008696439.1:0-250 GCF_000695815.1 Acanthisitta chloris
ATACTGACAAACTTGCAAAAAAAATAGAACAGTGGAAAATGTGTGTTTATTGACTATGCCAGTTCTGGCCACTAGTGGTTTAAATAGAGAGGCTTGTGTGTATATTTGACATTATCCTTCAGCAAAGGGTGTCCGACTGGGAAGGGCTTTTTGCACCACTTAGGGCCCCTCTTCCAGATGGGCTTTGCAGACTTGATGGACCAGCGGGTCAGGTACCTGTCAAAAAAACACAAACACATTTCAGCTTGAG
>NW_008696440.1:0-250 GCF_000695815.1 Acanthisitta chloris
CCCAGTCCTTTGAAATGCAAGTTTATCTATGTACACTATGACTGAAGAAAGAAACTCCAAGCCTTCTCCTAGTTAGGTCACCTTTACCCAGTGGAATTTATTAGCACTGCAGTACTTTACAGTGTTTCTCATTTGAATAGGCAAATGTTAGTAACACTAGTAACAATTCTTCTGTTTCTTTTGCAAATATATCAATTCATGTTCTCTTTAATCTTACACATTCTTATCTCATGAAAAGTCTCAAAATGAC
>NW_008696441.1:0-250 GCF_000695815.1 Acanthisitta chloris
CTTCAACAGGCTTAGGATATCACCCTTGGCTCTCTAGGTGATAGGGCAAAGCCTCACGGGCTGAGACAGTTTAATAAGGAAGCCCAAGCAGAAGCCAAGAGGTGACGCACAGTCACCTCCCAGCCCCTCACACCTCTCGGCACGGGAGCAGCAGCAGCAGCTCAGAGCTGAGCTCCTGAGCAGACACCAGGAGGTGTGTGGGCTGTGCCCTCGGCACAGCTGTCCCTTCCAGCATAGTGACATCACACCA
>NW_008696442.1:0-250 GCF_000695815.1 Acanthisitta chloris
AGGTTCTTCTCCAGCTCACAGCCCCCAAGTCCTCCAGGGTGGGGGATGTGTGGGTTGGGAGGGATCGTGGGATGGGGATGATGTTCCTCAGAAGTGCAGTGAGGACCACAGAGGGGTGAGAGGTTCTCCTGGAGAGAAATGAGTGAAGAACATTTGCTCCTGTCCAGCTAAAATCTTCCATGAGGCAATTTCAGACCATTCCCTCACTCCAATATCTGCAGCGTGACCCACCTGGGATTCGAATCCATGA
>NW_008696443.1:0-250 GCF_000695815.1 Acanthisitta chloris
TCTTTTTCAATAAACACCAGCTGTCCTTCCTTCTCTTTTCCTACCAATCCACCTCCTTTTTTTAACTTCCCTGAATTTATTGCTCTTCCCTTCCACCTCATCTACTCTAACTTCACAATCTTATTTCAGTAATGACTAGTATGCTGCTTTCACTCTCTGCCCATGTACCACAATGGAATCAATCCATCAGGTTTCTTAATTGAAGACTCTTCCATCTCAGCAAAAACTTTGGCTTGAAAGTGATACTGTG
>NW_008696444.1:0-250 GCF_000695815.1 Acanthisitta chloris
CGAGGTGAAACGGCAGAACAGCGCCAAGGACGAGCAGATCCGAGCCCTGCGCGACCGCGTGGGGCAGATGGAGAGAGTCATCCCCCTACCGCTGGTGAGGACACCCCTGGGGCACCCCAAAGTACCAGGGCACCTACAGCTTGAGCCACAACACCCCAGAGCCTGACCTGGGCACCCCGGGGCACCTACAACCTGCCCCATGGTACCTCAAAGAGCACTGACCTGGGTCCCACTGCCCCCCAGGGCACCC
>NW_008696445.1:0-250 GCF_000695815.1 Acanthisitta chloris
TGACTTGCTTCAAGCCTGTGTTGGGAATGCTAAAGAGGCAGTGCAGTGAACTTCCCAACTACTGATCAGCTCTTTGAGTTTTCCTTGTCTTACAGACTGCTGGGCCCCAGAAAAATGCAGTTTCCCACATGAATTAGAGAAGGATCTTGCTAGGGATTTGCTGCAGACTGCCAGATGGTACTGAGGAGGGCATAGGGGTTCTTGGAGTGGGAAGTTTAGATATAATATACGTGCACCAGGAAAATTCTCT
>NW_008696446.1:0-250 GCF_000695815.1 Acanthisitta chloris
GGCTGAGGTTAAACCACGACACTAGGAAAGTCAGAATTCTATTTCTTTATTCCAAAATAATTTATATTTTTTTGATCATACTCACTGCTTAACAATCAGTGTCACTTATATATTTGCCAAGAATGACCAAAAGGAATGCGTACTAAGGCCTAATGGGCATTTGCAAAATTTTTAAACATAATTTGAATCATGCACTAAAAATGGAGCACTTGCTAAGGATTCATTTCTTTTTCAGGCATAAAATCTCACA
>NW_008696447.1:0-250 GCF_000695815.1 Acanthisitta chloris
CATTTCATTTTACAACTTTACCTATTGCTTTTGGAAAATAGAGCTCCAAACAGACAGCCCTGTCCTCCAAACTGTCACAGGAGAAGGAGGCACTACGTGGCACCCCCTTAACCTCTGCAGGTCTCAGCCCCCAGCACCAGCCCCTGCATTTGCTGACACATAGTTCTGCTTTCTGAGAGTCATTTTGTCATAAAATCCTACATGGAGACAAAGTTTCATGAAACTACATCCCAGCAGGTAGAGGGTGGGC
>NW_008696448.1:0-250 GCF_000695815.1 Acanthisitta chloris
AAGTAGAAAGAATCCCTGGAAGAGATCAAGGAAGAACAGAAACTGGGAAAACACAAAGACCAGTCAATAACAAGGTTCAGTATAATCCTTTATATGAGGGATAGTAAAGCAGAGCTATTTGAAGTCAGTGTTCTCTGGAAGTAAGTGCATCAAAGAACAGGAATGTGTTCCCAGTGCATTGACTCATATAAGAAATGGGAGTTTGCCAGGAGACTGCACAACCTAAGAATATTTTGCCTTTTGTGAAAAT
>NW_008696449.1:0-250 GCF_000695815.1 Acanthisitta chloris
GCAGGAGGGGCAGAAGGGTCAGATTTGTCCCAGGCCGGGGCAGGAGGGGCAGAAGGGGGCTAATTGCCCCAGGCCGGGGCAGAAGGGCGGGCACAGCTCGGGGGATCTCCCAGCGTCGCTCGCACAGTGCCGGAAATCCCCACGGGGGGAGGAAAGGGTTGAGAGGTGATAAAAGTGTCGCCTAAAACGTCACCGACACAAGGGACAGACAGAACAACCCGAGGAACAACCGGAGGAACAACCCGAGGAA
>NW_008696450.1:0-250 GCF_000695815.1 Acanthisitta chloris
TCCATGGGGTATCTATAGGGTCCATGGGAGTTCTGTAGGGTCCATGGGGGTCAATGGGAGGGCCATGGGGGTCTATGGGTGGTCTGTAGTGTCTATGGGGACCATGGGGATCTATGGGGGAGTCTATAGGGTCTGTGGGGAGTTTATAGGGTCTAGGGGAGCTCTATAGGCTCTATAGGGTCCATGGGAGGTCTATAGTATCTCTAGGGTCTATCAGGTCCCTGGGGGTCAGTGGGGTCCCTATGGGGTC
>NW_008696451.1:0-250 GCF_000695815.1 Acanthisitta chloris
GGACTGGTGCCAGGGAATAGGTCACCTTGGCATTCAGCCCCACGTCAGCATCAGCAGCACTGACAGCTCCAACGAACACCGTGGGGACATTGTTCTCACGCACATACATGGTGTACGAGGTCTGGTTGAAGACAGGGGCATTGTCATTGACATCTGAGATGTCCACGGTGAAGGTCTGGGTGGCTGTGAGAGGAGGTGACCCTGAATCTGTCGCTGTCACAGTGAGGATGTACTGAGCTGTCTCCTCCCG
>NW_008696452.1:0-250 GCF_000695815.1 Acanthisitta chloris
GGAGAGAAGAGAGTGAGGGGAGAGAAGGAGAAGAGTGAGGGGAGACTGAGAGGACCCCGAGGACACTGCAGAAGAGCTGAGAGAAGCACAAGCAGCTCCGAGACAGAAGAGGCAAAGGATGGAGGAGAAGCAGCAGGAAAAGGCAGGAGCGAGGCCAAAATCAGCAGAAAAGGGCAAAAAGAGCCCAATGTGGTCCAAGCTGAGGGTAAAGTGTGTCAGAGTGTGTGTCAGGCAGAGCTGGCAGGGATTG
>NW_008696453.1:0-251 GCF_000695815.1 Acanthisitta chloris
ACTTCCAGGGATAATGATTTCACTACTTCCCTGGGCAGCCTGTTCGATGCCTGACCACCCTTTCAGTTAAGAAGTTTTTCCTAATATCCAAGCACTTTCCTTAGCTGCTTAAACAAAGTTTGGTAGGGGTGATCCTGCAACTGAACGGCGAAGCCTAGAAACTTTTCAGCGCGTGTGTTGCTTTCCGATGAGGGAACCCATCGCGCGGTGCCGCGGGGGCAGCGGGTGCGTGCGGAGGCTGAGCCCGCGGG
>NW_008696454.1:0-251 GCF_000695815.1 Acanthisitta chloris
CACTGCAAGTTGTGCTCTTCGTTTGTGTGCACTGCTTTCTCATGGAGGTTGTGTGATGTGGAGAAGGGTGTTTGCATGCATTATTATGTGCTTACTGAACATGTCAGGAACATTTCTTCATGCATATAATCATTAGTGAACGAGTGCAAAAGACCTACAAGGCAACTGCTGAAGCATTTCAAACAACAGCTGGGGTCATAAAATGAAAAAGCCCATGATAAAATGGTCTGTGTGATTGAAAAAATCACATG
>NW_008696455.1:0-251 GCF_000695815.1 Acanthisitta chloris
CCCCATAGAGATGTCTCTGCCCCATAGCTCTGCCCCACAGACCTGTGTGGGCCTCGTTGCTCCTCGTCCCGTTCCGGTGGTTCCGGTTGTTCCGGTTGTTCCGGTGGTTCCCGGAAGTGTTCCCAGGGGTCTCGGTGTGGGGAGGGGGGAGGGGTACAGGGACCACCCCACAGAGACCCCCAAAGGTCACCGAGCCAGCGCAGACAGGTCTGGGGAGGGGGCACGGGGTCAAGAGGTCAGCAAGGGGTCAA
>NW_008696456.1:0-251 GCF_000695815.1 Acanthisitta chloris
ATCGTTGGCTTTGGGAGTGGGTCAAGGTGAGGGTGAGGGACCAACCGTGAGGTTCATGGATGCATTCGGGGACTGTTGGCTTGGGAAGAGGTTCCAGAAGAGTTTGAGAGGACAAACGTTGGGTTCATGGATAAATGTTGGGGTGCCACTGGCTTTGTAGAGTTCAGGATGAGGTTGAGTGACCAAACATTGGGGTTAAGGCAATTTCAGAGGCTCATTGGCTTCATGGGTGGTCGAAACAAGTGGGAAGG
>NW_008696457.1:0-251 GCF_000695815.1 Acanthisitta chloris
GTTTTGTCATTCTGTTTCTGTTCTGTTAGGGAATGGGGCCCTTTTGGCTTTTGAAATAAACATTTTCTATCCTTTTCTTGATTTTGTTTCTAATACCTTCACGCCCGGTCGCTGTCCCAGAACAAGCAAACAGCATTGCTGCATAAAGAACTAGGTCTCAGGAAATAATGCACAGTGTGTTTCACGGTGTTTCCCAAATCCACAGGCAACCTGCAAACACTGCCAGGGTGAGGGTGGCTGTTTCTCACAGA
>NW_008696458.1:0-251 GCF_000695815.1 Acanthisitta chloris
GGGAATCAAATGTTGCAGGGCACAGACTCTCCTCGAGACCATGTGAAAGCTCTCAGATGACACCTTTGTGTGAGTACGTTGCATTTATTTCTGATGCAGACACAATATAGGCTTTTGATGAACCAGCTCAGATGCAGCTGGGACTGTGCAGATGCCTGGAGAAAATCTGTGTAACAGCAGGGACAAAATAGCCTCAGAGGGCTGTAGGCAGAGCAGCCCTGACAACAGTGATCTGAGCCAGTGTTATCACC
>NW_008696459.1:0-251 GCF_000695815.1 Acanthisitta chloris
CCCTCATACACAGAATGGGCCTCAAAAAGCTTTTATCACTGTGCTGGTGCATTGTAAACCATGAGATTCCATTTTTTCCTCCCTTTCCCACTGGGAAAAAGGCATTAGGAGGAGTAGAGTCTTCCAAACACAGAGGAAGATGATGTTGGATTGAGGAGCTGCTGTTAATATGTACAGAAATCAATGTGTGAGACAAAGAATTAAAGGCTGAAGAAATCCAGGAACAGCAGATGATAAAAATAACAGTAAAG
>NW_008696460.1:0-251 GCF_000695815.1 Acanthisitta chloris
TGGCAGCATCAGGAGCAACTGTGAGAGCAGTTGTGCTGAGTAGGATTCCACATACACTTTTTCCTGAGGAAGTCATGCCTCATGAATCTGGTGGAATTGTCTGTAGGATTTTATGAGCTTTGTGGGTAAAGGTGATGCAGACGGAAGATTTTGTCAAAAGCTTTTGCATAATGATCAGTGAAGATTCCTAAGAGATACAAAGGTCATGTTCTCCCTATTTTAAGCTAGTAAGCAGGAGACAACAGAAATAA
>NW_008696461.1:0-251 GCF_000695815.1 Acanthisitta chloris
TCCTGTGGTGACATTCCAAAATCTTTGTCTTCTGGGCAGTCTATGATCACTTCCGGGGTTTCGTATTTGAGCTCATTGTGTGATCAGTACAACTCACTTAATGTAGCAGCAGTGGCATAATATGTAGAGGAGATCCTCTCTTTGAATATCCAGCCCAGAACAGGCAACCAGGGTGCCAGGAGAAGCTGTGATTTCAGTACCAATCACTTTTGAAGCAGCTCGATCCCCTTCATAATCTGCCAGTATTTCTT
>NW_008696462.1:0-251 GCF_000695815.1 Acanthisitta chloris
ACTGAAAAGCTGGGAACAACAGGAATACAGCCAGTGGGTATTTTATTGAGGAGTTTTTGGGTCTGCTTTAAAGGTTCTGGTTTGGTTTTGCCTTCTTCTGTTAGCAGTAATCCATTTCTGTGTCAGCTTGAGCTTGTACTGGAGATACAGGTAAAGCCCACAGCCTGTTGAGCTCAGGGCTGCGATTCCTGCTCCTTCTGGTTGGAATTAGCAGTCATTAACCTGATTTTTCATGCACAATGTTGGATTGA
>NW_008696463.1:0-251 GCF_000695815.1 Acanthisitta chloris
TTAGCACAAACTCATCTCTTTTGTGCTAATCTCAAGTTGACACTGTGGTGGCTAGGGCATCTTAGGGCAAATACCTTTTGTGGCCTTAAAGAGTGTTTGAGACAGAGAAGGTATTCTTTAATTCCTTAAGAATGTTACTTCCAATCCTCTCAAAGGGACCTCCAGTTCATCATATTTGCAAGAAGGGAGCAGCGAGTACTATGACCAGGACTCAATTCTTGAGTTATTTTCCAACCCAGTTGATTCTATGA
>NW_008696464.1:0-251 GCF_000695815.1 Acanthisitta chloris
AGACCACCATGACCAGCATGAAAAGAGCTGTGCTGGCTTCCTCTGTTAAATCGTGCTGCCTCTCTAGGGCTGTTTGGTGTTGGTCGCAGCTTCATTTTTCCCATCTGAGATGGGTGGGCTAAATGCACAGCTGCAAAGTTAAAAATGAAGGGGAGTATGTCTGCAGGTCATCTTTCTCCGTGTTCACTCCCTCTCCCCTATAAATGGATGGCATAAGTGAGAGCCAACTGCAGCTTGCCTTGGCCCCTAAG
>NW_008696465.1:0-251 GCF_000695815.1 Acanthisitta chloris
CACATTATTTAGCTTTTGTTGCATTTTAAGAGAATAGTTTTTATATTTGATATTTATCTGTAGCAATTATGAAAACTTAGGGTGTATTCCCAGTGCTGCTGTTCACAATACTCATGAAGATAGCTGTTTTAAAACGTCTTAATAGTTCCTGCTTTTCAAAATACTACATTTGTTAATTATTGCATCTTACTAAATTTTCCTGTGGTTATTTCCGTGGACAGATCCCAGTCTGGAATATGTGCTTGTGAAAA
>NW_008696466.1:0-251 GCF_000695815.1 Acanthisitta chloris
GTGCAACACTGATTGTGTGGATGGTTGAGATTAGGTTCATTGCTAATACAGTGTCTAAATATTGCCAGTGCAGGATAGAATATAAGCAGGTCTAGAGGGTTACAACATAAGCAAGTTTCACTGGAAATGTGCAGGTTTACAGCCTTTGGCCTGGCAGAATGCACAACTACAGAGCAACAAAGCTCCTGTGGAGCTACTTTAGGATTTTTTCTCTATCTGACCAAATCTTAGTGCTTTTACTCACCCATCCA
>NW_008696467.1:0-251 GCF_000695815.1 Acanthisitta chloris
TGTGGGAGGTTAATGTAAAGAAGTATGTTTCCCTTGTGAAAAATCTGTGATAATACCTACTTGTTTTACCATTTTTGAATCAATCACTTTTTTTAAAACGTGTAATTCCCTATCTGTATGGTTTACTCAATATGTAGTCCTTATTCATGCTCCATTCCTATGGCAGTCAAAAGATCTCTGTCTGTTCACACCCTAAGTTGGGAATTCAGGTTTCACCTTGTTTTGCTGTTTGACTGATTTTTTTTCCTTCT
>NW_008696468.1:0-251 GCF_000695815.1 Acanthisitta chloris
GTGCTGGACATTTTGTCCAAAAGGATACTATAAGAGTCCGTATCGAAAGCTTTACTGAAAATGATTACATCAACTGGCTTTCCTTGACCAGCTAGGTGGGTTACCTTATCATAGAAGGAAATAAGGTTTCGCAATCTGAACTTTCCTGTCATGAAGCCATGGTGGCTGTGACTGATGATGACATTGTCCTTCAGGTGTTTTTCTTTACCTCCCAGAATAATACCTTACCAGGCATTGAAGTGAGACTGACA
>NW_008696469.1:0-251 GCF_000695815.1 Acanthisitta chloris
TTGGGGGTCCCTGGGAGGATTTGGGGGGTCCCTAACTTGGGTTCCCTCCCGCCGTGCCCCCCCAGCCCCTGGTGCTGTGCCCTGGGCGGTCCTGGCCGAGAGCTCCCGAGTGTGGCGAGTGTTGGGGCCGGAATTTCTCCGAGGTCAGTGACCTATCACAACTATCGTGAACTATCACAACCTATCATGACCTATCGTGACATGTGTCAGGACTGGGAGCACCCCCAGACCCCCCCAAAGCCTCCTGGGGT
>NW_008696470.1:0-251 GCF_000695815.1 Acanthisitta chloris
AACGTTGGGGTCAGGGGAGATGGCTGGGGGGAGATGATGTCCTCTGGGGGAGGACACTGGATTTGGGGGAAATGGTCGTGGGGCGATGGTGTCCACTGGGGGAGTGGAACGTTGGGGTCGGGGAGATGGTTGGGGGGCAATGATGTCCTCTGGGGGAGAAAGACACTGGATTCTGAGGGTGATGTCCCGTGCTTGGTGGGTCCTGCCCTATCTCTGCACTACTCCTTGCCCATCCCAGTGCTCATCCCAGT
>NW_008696471.1:0-251 GCF_000695815.1 Acanthisitta chloris
GATCTTTTACACTGATCTCAGGCTGCCCAGAAGAGTTAGTAATTCTCCTTTCAAACACAAAAATAGATTGTAGACACCTCCATATCTTTCAAATTAAATCTTCCTAGAAAGTCCATCCATTAATATTAAGAGCTGCTCTCAGCATGCACCTTACTCAAGCCCATTTCCTTGAGACAAACCTTGACTCATTTGCCTTCGCAATTGCCATTGTAGGAATTTAATCGGTCATTGGTCAGCAAAAGCAACAAAAA
>NW_008696472.1:0-251 GCF_000695815.1 Acanthisitta chloris
AGCAGCCTTTAAAACCCTGAATTTGAGCTCAAATCAGCTGCCCTGATGAGCAGACATGGCCTATTTGGTTATCACCACTGGTTTATCCGTTACAAAAATGAGTGACAAACTTTAAAAAAATCCTTTGACATGAGAGATGCTATTAGGGAGGGGAAAGGAGATTAACGGTGGTGGTAGAATGTGCTGTGTTGTTCGCATGAGCCTTCCCACTTCCCCTGCTTCTAATTGCAATTAGCTGTGATCAGTTTAGC
>NW_008696473.1:0-251 GCF_000695815.1 Acanthisitta chloris
GGGAAGGAAATGCCTGATGTAGGTGGTGTCTGCTCTTATCAGGAAGAACAAGTACAGGAGGCCTTCTGTAGCCTCCTGTTCTCTGGCTCAGGTCCCCATGGCTGACATTAACCCCAACAATATCTGCAGGAGGGACAGCACAGCCTTGGAGGTTCCTGAAGACTATTGATGAAAACTTCCTGGCCCAAGTGATGGAGGAGTCAGCAGGGAGAGGTGTTCTGTTGGACCTGACACTTATAAACAAGGGAAGG
>NW_008696474.1:0-251 GCF_000695815.1 Acanthisitta chloris
CGTTCCCGGAGCTCCCGTCCCGCCGGGCCTGCCCCGCGCCCCGCAGCCCCCGCAGCCTCCATCCCCTCTCGCTGCTCTGGGCTCGGAGCGTCGCAGCCTCTCCGGGGGAAATAAAGAAGGGTTGGGGTTATTCTCCCCCCGGTCAGCAAAGTTCTCTTTGGGGGCTTTGCCCTCTTCGCAGCTCCCCCGGGGAACGGGGAGGGTCACTCACTGGGCGAGGGGGAGATGCTGAAATTGACCCCGAATCGCTG
>NW_008696475.1:0-251 GCF_000695815.1 Acanthisitta chloris
CATGAGCCAAAGCTGAGGAGGAGTCACACCACAGTGGGGAACCTCCCAGGGTGACTTCCCAAACACCAGCTGGACCCTGTGGGGGCAATGAGTGAGGCTTTATCCTCACCTTCTTGCTTCCCTTGGCCTTGCTCCCATCCATACACACCTCCTCCAGCACAACACACAAGGATCCTTGCAGGACTGAGCCCACATCAGCCCTAAATCCCTTTCCTTGCTGCAGCCCAAATTCCCACTCAGCCCCAGTGGCT
>NW_008696476.1:0-251 GCF_000695815.1 Acanthisitta chloris
TTTTTTTTTTTTACTTCAGCAAGTTCATTTAATATGAGCAGTGTTTCTTTGGGGATTATTTTGACTCTCACCATTCTTAGGCTGAATATAAACCAGCACCTCATAGTTATAAAGACCTGTGTTTCCTTGTCAGTCTCCTATCTCAGTCAGGAAACTGAGAATATTAATTTATAAACTTTTTAATTAAGTGGCTGGATACTAATATTTTTAAAAGCATATGCTATTAGTAAGTGCATTATAGAAAAAAAAAA
>NW_008696477.1:0-251 GCF_000695815.1 Acanthisitta chloris
AGAGTGTATGTGATTTAGGCAGAGCCAACTCTCACTGGACAAGGGCATTGCAGCAAGCCCTCCCTGTCCCCAGCCTCCAGTCCTGACTGGTGAGAAAATGTAGAGACTATCCCCTCACTTCCCTTCCAGACTGTACTGGAGCTGATGACTTCCTGCTAAAGGCAGGTTTGTCTCACAAGTTTTAACTTAAATTTGATGACTAATATATACAGCAGCACTCCCTTGGGCTTTTCTCATGCAAAATGAATGCA
>NW_008696478.1:0-251 GCF_000695815.1 Acanthisitta chloris
GCAAGTGAAATCAAGATGAGTCCACACCCCGTGGTGGGGGGGTGTGTGGATGCTCCCAGTCCCAGGCATTGCAGGGCCCAGCTTGGCTGCGCCCTGGAAGTTTCCTGCTTTGCTGTGGCGGGGAAGGAATAAATTTTCAGCCTGCTGCCAGGGTGCTTTTTGGCAGGGGAGGGGGTGGATGTTGTGGAATGGGAGCCCCCAGCCTTGCTGACAGCTTCTGCCACGCACCCTGACCCAGGCTGAGTCAGGGG
>NW_008696479.1:0-251 GCF_000695815.1 Acanthisitta chloris
TCCCTCCTTCTCTCCCTCCCTCTCTCCTCCCTCCCTCCCCCTCAGGACGTATTCCGGTCCGTTCCGGACGATCACGGTTCGGGATACGATGTCCGACCTTCCCGAGATCCGGAACGGAGCTTCCGCCCTGGAGATCTCCTACAATGGAGAACCTCAGTCATGGTTCCAGCGGCAAATCCGTGGCTCCCAGTACCAACCCATCCTCAGGGACCACATCTGCAAGGTGGGCACAGCCCAGGGAGGGATCAGGG
>NW_008696480.1:0-251 GCF_000695815.1 Acanthisitta chloris
GTGTCATCAGCAAACTTGCTGTGGGTAGATTTTATCCCTTCCTTCTGGTAGTTGATAAGCAATTTGAATAAGAATGAACACAGTATTGATCTCTAGGGAATGCCACTGACTACAGGCTTCCAACTAGATTATACTCCACTGATCATGACTGTCTGAACTCCGCCATTCAGCCAGTTCTTGATTCACCTCACTGTCCATTCACCTAATTCACATTTTCTGAGTTTATCTGTGAGGATGTTATGGGAGACAGT
>NW_008696481.1:0-251 GCF_000695815.1 Acanthisitta chloris
AAAATAACTTGGTTTGTTTTACTGGTCCATAACAGTCACTGATGCCTTGACCAGTCAATAGGCTCTGCAGTCATGGTTTTCTGTGACAGTAGAGCAATGCTAAGTTTAAAAGCTTCTTTCTGTGACTTAATGCGTTTTCTTTTTCTGGTTTGTTTTCAGACTTTTGATGCAAATGACCTGTATCAGGGACAGAATTTCAGCAAAGTTCTCAGCTCTCTCGTGGCTTTAAATAAAGTGACTGCAGGTAAGTG
>NW_008696482.1:0-251 GCF_000695815.1 Acanthisitta chloris
CCCCGCCACATTTCTTTCTTCCCCTAGAATTCCATATTCCTCACTCCCCCAACAAATACACTCCCAAAAATGAGTAAAAATTCACCTAACAGAAATACAGTGAAAAGGAATCCTATTCACAAAAAGGCAATAGTTTCAACCAGGGCTAAAAAGACTTTTAACAACTTCTTTTCCAGTTTTGCCCTTAGATAATGGCAGAATTTATTACAGTTTATTCTTCATATAAACACTTACAGCAAGGATTTTAGCCC
>NW_008696483.1:0-251 GCF_000695815.1 Acanthisitta chloris
GATAGAATCACATCACAGATTTGAGTAGGAGGTGGTTTCCTTGCCACTAAAGTAGCCAAGAATTAAAAATAGATCCTAAAAGCAAACTTCTTCTACTTCATCAGCCTGCTCTGGGAGCTTCTACTGCCAGTAGGCACCAGAATGAGAACAGGGAATGCTGGAACATCTCGGCAACTACAGAAACAAGGACATATTCACACACATCACAAGTAGGGATTAAAGAGCCTGATACTAAGTGCTGGTGAGGATCA
>NW_008696484.1:0-251 GCF_000695815.1 Acanthisitta chloris
ACAGAAAAACAAGGTTAGTATTTTACAGTTAAATGGAAGTGGTAGATGATATGATGCTGAATATTTGCAAAAGCAATGCATTTTTCAGAAACTATGTAGAAGACTGAAATAAGAGCCAACATATTAAAACCAGCTTGGTGGTTTTGTGCTAATTTTGCCTCTGATGCCATTGGAAAAGCTAGGGGTTGCAACTCCACTTCAGGGCTGGCCCAAAGTTAAAGCTAGTTATTAAGGGCATTGTCCAAATGCCT
>NW_008696485.1:0-251 GCF_000695815.1 Acanthisitta chloris
TTAGGTTGGCTCTGGATGGATCTGGGTCAGATTTGGGGTCTCTATCCCACTCACCTCCTCCTGTTCGTCGTCGCTGTCGTCGTCGCTCAGCAGAGCTTTGGGTCTCCCCCCGCGGCCCCCGCGGCGCCGTCCCTTCCCGCGCTCCGGAACCTTCTCCTTGCGGCTCAGACGGATCTTCACCTTCACCGACCGAGCTGGGGGGGACAGGGGGATCAGAGACCTCAAAATCCCACCAAAATCCCATCCCAATC
>NW_008696486.1:0-251 GCF_000695815.1 Acanthisitta chloris
TTCCCTCTGAAGGTTCTTCACCCAGAGAGTTCTTCACCAAGAAGGTTCTTCATCTAGTTATTCACCCTGAAGGTTCTTCACCCAGAGGATTCTCCACCCAGAGTATTCTTCACCTGGTTCTTCACCATGAAGGTTCTTCACACAGAGGGTTCTTCACCCAGTCCTTCACTCTGAAACTCTTTCACCTAGTTCTTCATCCAGAGGGTGGGCAGGCACTGGAACATGCTCTCCAGGAAAGTGGTCATGGCACC
>NW_008696487.1:0-251 GCF_000695815.1 Acanthisitta chloris
TTCTTTTTCTGTCTCTCTTCTGGGGTTTTTTTTGCCCCTTCTCAAATACTCCAACTGCAAATACTGGACACCCTCACCTGATGCAGTCATGTACCTGCTTTTGCTTTGCTTCATTCTTCCTCACCCATTTATGATTCCATTCTTTTCTGAAATGTCTGGAAAGCTCAGAGAGCCCTAGGTCAGTGTTTCTTTATTCTATGATGGTTGCAATTGAAATTGAAGGGCATTATTTTATTAATTTATTTTAGTAA
>NW_008696488.1:0-251 GCF_000695815.1 Acanthisitta chloris
CCTGTTACCGGCCCCAAAAGAAAAAAAAAAAAAAAGGAGACTAAAAAACCCTTACTCCTTTGCATGCAGTCACTCACTCAGGGAACAGCAGAGGAAAGCAAACACGGTCCCCTCAGAACAGAAATGTAATTATATTTTCTCCCTTCTCTCCCTAATATTTGCAATTGTCTGTGTCAATGGCTTTGCTTTACTTTAGGGAGAGATTTGCCTCCTGTAACCGGGAGGATTTCCCCGGTTGTGCACTGACACTG
>NW_008696489.1:0-251 GCF_000695815.1 Acanthisitta chloris
GAAACTGCAATATCCTGCTGTGTAACAGGCCCTGAAACACCGATGGGAAGAAAGGGTGTTGCACACTTAAGTGTTCCCTTTCTGAACGTGTCTGTCAGGTTCACTTCAGCACTCCTAGTGCTGAAGGCTTGTGGTAACTAAGCACCATAAAGCTACCATCTACCAGAGAGCACATCATTATCAGAACTGTATGCAAGTGCACTTTTTCTGACCATGACACTGAGCAGACCTCACAATAAGTATTTTCTGAG
>NW_008696490.1:0-251 GCF_000695815.1 Acanthisitta chloris
ACCTGAGGAGCTCCTTGCCCACCTGAGCAGGTGTTTGGCCACCAGTTTGACCAGTGCTTGTCCCCCCAGGGCTGTGGGTGATCGAGGGCACCAGGTGTCACCTGCCCTACCAGGTCGCGTTGTACCAGGGACGACGATTCGTCTGTGGGGGCACCTTGGTGTCCCCCAGGTGGGTCCTGACTGCTGCTCACTGCCACGTGCCAGGGTAGGAAGGGGCACCTGGAGGGGGGGAAATACCTGGGGATGGTGGT
>NW_008696491.1:0-251 GCF_000695815.1 Acanthisitta chloris
TAAGAGTGAACAGCCCTGAAACCTGAAAGAGAAAGTATTAAAGCTAATTGTCGCTGGACTTTATGTTCCTAAAGATGTTTTGTACCTGTGTGAGAGGAGCACCTTTATTAAAGCCTTTGCATTATTATGAAGTCCCATACTTCTCATGAAATCCATTCCTTGTCCTGCCACGGTGAGATGACAACTGATGGCAGGACATGGGCACTGGAAGAAGGAAGAGCAGCCTCTGTCTCTCTCTGTCTCTCTGTCTC
>NW_008696492.1:0-251 GCF_000695815.1 Acanthisitta chloris
CCTGAAGCCTCTCTGCAGGTGCTCTGTGCAGCACCACATCCCTAACACCAACACTGATGATCATCTTCTGAGGAGAACAGTAAGGGGAAGAAGAGTTTTGAAGCTGCAGCCCAGGACAAGCACCAAGGAGCCAAGGTACATCAGTTTGTGCCCAACAAGGTGGCACTGACTGATGTGTTTATTGCTGACGCCTCGTGGAGAGAGAACTGAGATGGGTTCAACGATAGATTCCTTGATGTGGTCACCATTTT
>NW_008696493.1:0-251 GCF_000695815.1 Acanthisitta chloris
GTCACCACACATCCATGGCCACCAGCAGAACCTGCCTTGAGGGACCCTCAGCAGAAGCTCCTCACTATGACTGATATCAGCTCCTCTATCTCCTCCTCCCAGCAGACCCAGCCCTGCAGCAGAACATCAACCATGACATGCACCAATGTCCATCCAAGCTGCTCAGAGCCTTGGTGTGAGGACACAGCACCAACCTGGGGACACATGGAGTGAAGAGGACACCAGGACACATCCCACCACTGGTGACACTG
>NW_008696494.1:0-251 GCF_000695815.1 Acanthisitta chloris
CCAGAAGCAGTTTCTGTTCTTACCAAGTGCAAGAGAAAGCATGCCACTTTCCCTGACATCCCATGGCTGTGCTTCTGATGGTTCCTCTGCACTAGAAGGCAGCAGCGTTCTGCGTTCCTGAGCTGGTCCGGAATTTTCTGTTCCTGCACGGTGCTTTCTCTGATGCTAAGAGAGAATAAAGCCTTAGCATTTCCTACGGGAGTAATGATAATGTGGCTTCATTTCTGCAACAGCAATGAAAGCACAGGAGG
>NW_008696495.1:0-251 GCF_000695815.1 Acanthisitta chloris
GCCTATCCTAAAATTGAAATGGAAAACGGAAGAACCAGTTTGGATAGATCAGTGGCTGCTAAAACAAGAAAAGCAGCTGAAAATTAACAAATTGGTTGATGAACAATTAGAAAAAGGACATATTGTTTGCTCTAATAGCCCATGGAACACTCCAATTTTCACTGTTCCCAAGAAGAGTGGGAAATGGAGGTTGTTACATGATCTGAGAGCTGTGAACGCTGTAATGGAAAATATGGGATCCTTGTTGCCAG
>NW_008696496.1:0-251 GCF_000695815.1 Acanthisitta chloris
GTGGGACTGGTGTGGGACTGGTGTGGGTGTGGAGCCGTCCCAGAGTGGTCCCAGTCCAGGGCTCCTGGTCCCAGTCCGATGGTCCCAGTCCCATCCCAGCACTACAGTCCCAGTCCCGGTGAGGTCCTGGTCCCAGTCCGATCCCGGTCCGGTGATACTGGTCCCGGTCCGATGATCCCGATCTCGGTCCGGTGATCCCGGTCCTGGTCCGGGTGGGTCGGTCTGTTCCCGGTCCGATGATCCCAATCCCG
>NW_008696497.1:0-252 GCF_000695815.1 Acanthisitta chloris
CCTTCTTCTTGGCCTCGGGTGGTTTGTCCTGGCCCGGGGAGGTGGCGGAGTCGGGGTCGGGCACGGGGGGTCGGGGGGGTCGGGCTTGGGCCTCTCCGCTGACGCCGAACTCGTTGACGCGCGTCAGGTCCACGCGGTAGATCCAACGTTGGTAGAGGTAAATGAAGAAGACGACGTCTGCAAGAGGAGCGAGAGGAGATCCGTAAGGAACACGAGGAGATCCAGGAGGACCAGGAGGAGATCCATGAGGAC
>NW_008696498.1:0-252 GCF_000695815.1 Acanthisitta chloris
TCTTGGTGTGCTCCTCCTGCCTGCACACAGAGCAGGGACAAGAGCCTGTGCCACAGTGATCCCCAAAAGCGACCAAGAAGGCAGGGGACAGCCACAGGCAACACCTCCCCAAGGCCCAGCACCAAGGCCGGCATCTGCGAAGGTGTGTGAAGGTGTGCAGGGATAAAGCAGCAAAGAGCACTGAGTATGCTGGTCATATCAGTGGAGGCAAATGAAAGAGAGATGGTGAAGAAAAGGATGGAGGGGAAGAGA
>NW_008696499.1:0-252 GCF_000695815.1 Acanthisitta chloris
ATGTCCTGGTGTCCCAGAGTATTCAGTGCCTCAACAGGAAGGTGAGCAGGGTTTAAGCAGTGGCTTTCCTGAGGTGCCTCTGTGTGATCATGCAGGCTCTGTGCCTGCCTGCCAAGCCTGCAGAGTGCTGACAGCTGTGCTTTGCTGCTTGGGACACTGTATCCAGGCTGCAGGAGCTACCTGAGAAAAGCGTTCTGCAGGGCATTAATGATGGCTCATGTAAGGAACATGAGGATGAGGGAAACAACCCCA
>NW_008696500.1:0-252 GCF_000695815.1 Acanthisitta chloris
TGTTAAAGATTCAATGACTTTTTAGCTTTTTGGTGGATAAGATAAATATATCCATTCTCAATTATGTTGCCGAGTCAACTACTCTCTAAAAAGCATATTACAAATTCTAGGGCTTGTGAAAGCAATGATTATGGTGATTGCTATCAAAATGCCTTTCAATTTACTAATAAAACAGCGTGATAAGTTTCTCATGCTGTAGCCATCTATTCTACACTGACATGTTCAACACTGACAAAAGAGTTTGAGAATTCT
>NW_008696501.1:0-252 GCF_000695815.1 Acanthisitta chloris
TTTTTTTTTTTTTTTTTTTTCATGGAAACAGTCATTAAAACACTTCACAGAAGTAGAAGAGATTTAAGTGCATGCAGAACTCAAACCAATTTGTTTGACAAATATGTGCTTGTCCGGACCTGAAACCTTCCCTTACCCAGCTGAGGAGGAGAGGAAGAGAGAGACAGAAAGACAGACGGACAGACAGAGGGAAGCACAGCGTGAAGGAAAGGTGTTGGCTGTCTCTAGTGCCAAATTGCTGCCAGGATTGCT
>NW_008696502.1:0-252 GCF_000695815.1 Acanthisitta chloris
ACCCCTTAACATCCTATGATTCTGTGAAAAAAATAACTTTGCAAACCAAAGTCAAACAGTTCAATTTTCAGGAGCTCAGCTTGGCCAGCTGGTACAGGTTAACCCACAGCCACACCATCACACACACATCCTCTTCCTAGATGCCTCCTGGGAATGGTCTCTGTGCTGTCCTATCTCCCTAAATGTGCTTGAGAAAGGGCTGTCAGCCCAGGACAGAACAGTGCCAGGAACCATCTGACCAATTTAACAGCA
>NW_008696503.1:0-252 GCF_000695815.1 Acanthisitta chloris
GCCTTTCTGCTACTAATTTTTTAGAAATTAATTTTAATACTTGCCTTAAAATGCCAAGATTAATAGCTGTGGTCTAACAGTATAGTTTTCATTTTGTATGGAATCGGTCACTTTGGGTGTTTTCCAAATGCATATAGATCTCAAAAGTGTGTTTAATTATTTTAAATGGTAATGAAGAGAGGCACCAGTTCTGAGGTGGAGGGGTGGTGTTAGGGGGCAGAAGTGTTTTTTGACTGAGGTGGAAGTGTAATG
>NW_008696504.1:0-252 GCF_000695815.1 Acanthisitta chloris
AGCTAAAAGTTCCTTTAAAATACCTTAAAAAAATAAAATCCTGAATCACCATAAAGAGACAGAATAGGTCAAAAGAGATGGATACACATGCCAAGGACAGCTGGTCCTGAACTCCAACTTGTCTTCATTTAGACTTTGAAATCAAGGTCATGTGGATCAAGAACAGAGAGCTAATTTGCAAAGCTCCAAGTCCCTCAGACCACCTTGGGTGAATCACAGCAGTCCTCTGCATCAATAGGACATGCTGAAAAC
>NW_008696505.1:0-252 GCF_000695815.1 Acanthisitta chloris
GTGAATTTACATCAATATGCTCCGGTTTCAATTGCAGAAATGTATGGTTTAGCAGAAGTATCAGACACTATGCAGCTATGCAGCCTTAAATAGCAGTTTGGGCAGTTGAGCAAGACTGTTGTATACTGTTGTGGATTATACACAGTTCTTCTTCTGCCTAATGAGACTATCATTAATCCAGGTGCCATATCCTAAATGAACCCCCAAATACCCCTGAAAATAATCCATCCTATTTCAAATCTGCTTGGGTTT
>NW_008696506.1:0-252 GCF_000695815.1 Acanthisitta chloris
AGGAGGTGTCTGGACACACTGCCCAGCAAACCAACATGTCAAGCACATTTTGCATCAAGAATTCCAATTTAAAAAAACAAAACAAATACCAACAAAAAAACCCCAATCAAACAAACAAACAAAAAAACTGAACACAAAACCTAAACACGCATCCCACCAACAGCTCCCCCAAAACTTCCCTATACACATCTTCTGTGAACAGAGTTGGGGTAGGGGGAGCATCTCTGAGAGAAACAAAGGACCAGGAACAGA
>NW_008696507.1:0-252 GCF_000695815.1 Acanthisitta chloris
AGTGTTCAAAGTAAACCTGACATCTTTTACCTTACCCTTCAAGGAAAAGCTATTTGTTTTTGAAAGGATTCAAAATGTCTTATAATTTATTATTAATTTTTTCAGTGATAGTCACTTTTCCCGGTAGCCATAGAGAAATAATTTCAAAAGATGTTGAAACTACTTAGATCCCATCAGAGGAGATGAGCAAATGCCTGTTAATCTTCCTTCCTCTTATCCAGAGAGTAACCATGACTGTTCATCAGGTGAACT
>NW_008696508.1:0-252 GCF_000695815.1 Acanthisitta chloris
CCCCCGACCTGCATGCACTGGAAGAGCAGGGTCATGACGTTGGAACGTGCCACGAGCTGCTCCACGTGGGCACCGAGACCCTCGGCCAGGCCACTCAGCAGGTCCAGGGCCACAATCATGAAATCCTTGTCGGGCGCCTCGTACTGCTCGGGGTGTTGGCTGTACATCTGGGGGGGCACGAGAGCAATGAGACCCCCAAAACATCTCCAGATCCTGCCAGGGCATCCCTAAACCTCCACAGGGAGCTCCAGA
>NW_008696509.1:0-252 GCF_000695815.1 Acanthisitta chloris
CTCTGCACTTGCTCCAGCAGTTCCGTGCCCTATGGTCTTTACCCCCAGGGAGCCGCACAGAGCCGGGAGGTCACCCCGAGCCTTTTCTCCAGCCTCAGCTCCCTCAGCCGCTCACGGGGCGGGAAGGAGCAGCTCAAGCCCGGCAGGCTCTGCGGGTTGCTCCGCCCTGAGGAGCTGCGCCATGTCCGCGCGGCGCCTGCCCCCGGCAGTGCCCGGGCTGAGGCAGGTGTGGGACCCTGAGGGGCGGTGTGT
>NW_008696510.1:0-252 GCF_000695815.1 Acanthisitta chloris
CCTCTTTTAGCTCAGTGGGGTCAGTGTGTGTCCCTGCTGATGGCTGCACTTGTTGCCCAGGTGTTTCCTGTTTGCATCATCATTTTTTTTAAAATGAACCTTTATTTTCTGCCTAAAACAAGAGTTTGAGGGGGTTTTGTATAAAATTTTACCACATCTTAATTTTTTGAATCAATGAATAATGTTCCCAAGTTCAGGAAAATCAGAGGGAAATCATCACCCACTTGCTGTATTTTTTGTAAGGCTTTTTTT
>NW_008696511.1:0-252 GCF_000695815.1 Acanthisitta chloris
TGTGTTTTCTCCAAAAAACCCTGTGGTTTCATGCTGTCTCCACCTCTGCCATCCCCAGAGCTCTTCAGCATGTCCCTCAATGCCAAGACCAAGGTGCGAGGGCTGATTGAGATCATCTCCAACGCTGCCGAGTACGAGAACATTCCCATCCGGCACCACGAGGACAACCTGCTGCGGCAGGTGAGTGACACGTGGCTCCCTGGAGCACCTCAGGGATCATGGGATCATCGAGGCTGGAGGAGACCTCTAAAA
>NW_008696512.1:0-252 GCF_000695815.1 Acanthisitta chloris
CTGATGTACCTTCTCTGTTACTCAGAAGGGTAAAGCTGGTGGCAAGAATGAGACTCCAGATCTTCACTCCTCACTGTCTGGGCTGCTGCAATCATTCCATTACTAGGACAGATGATGGGGCTGGAAAAATAGTCTCCAAACCAGAAAAAGCCAGAAAACTTTATCAGACACTTGTTTAACACAGATTTTACTGTCCTTCCAGCTTGAAAATCAGACTGTTAATTTTCATCCAGGTCACAACATTTTTATCCA
>NW_008696513.1:0-252 GCF_000695815.1 Acanthisitta chloris
TGTAACAAGATTAATAAACTTGTAAGCTTCTCCTTGATCATTTAACTGAAAGTGAAACTGGACCAGGTCAGTGGAATCAGCCATTTCTCCCTCCCTGCCCCAGTTAGCACTCTTTCACAAGTGCCACGAGGTTTTAACTTCCACACACAAGAGAGCAACATCAGCAGCTTAAGTGCCATCAAATGAAAGCATTTCAGATTTTGCTCTTCATGGAACACATTTCTCCTACACAGAATATGATTTATAAATTGA
>NW_008696514.1:0-252 GCF_000695815.1 Acanthisitta chloris
CCCAGTCCCCTCCCAGTAACACTCCAGTTTCTCTCAGCAACCACCACTGACCTCCCAGTAAACACCAGGAACTCTCAGTGGCCCCCGAGTACATCCCAGTGCCCCCCAGCTGCCCCCAGTGCCTCTCCAGTAGCTCCCAGTAACCCCTAGTGCCTTCCCAGTAACACCCCAGTCCTTCTCAGTCCCCTCCCAGTAACACTCTGGTCCCTTTCCGTAACCACTAGAGACCTCCCAGTAAACACCAGAAACTCT
>NW_008696515.1:0-252 GCF_000695815.1 Acanthisitta chloris
GTTCTGCATTCTTTTGCATTATGAGTGGTAGAGACACACACCTTACAAAGAGCCCCTGTGAAGAGGAATGATGAGCCGTTAAGCTAATACTTTGCTGATTGGATCTTTAATTTAACTGCTCATTGCTTAAGTTCTTTATAACATTTCACATTTGTTCAAAATATTGGGATGAGCAACACTGTGATACTTGGATCTGAGAAGTTGTGTGCAACTTTTCTTTCTGTGGTGTTTTTCTGCAGAGTTAACTTTCCT
>NW_008696516.1:0-252 GCF_000695815.1 Acanthisitta chloris
GCTCCAGTGTGGACTCCTCTCTCCACAAGTCCTACCAGGAGCCTGCTGCAGCATGGGCTACCTACATGGTCACAGCCTCCTTCAGGGGTTCCTGAAGTGTGCTCCAGTGTGGGGTCCTCCATGGACTGCAGGAGTGCAGCCTGCTGCACCATGGTCATCACCACTGGCCATAGGGGAGTCTCACCTCCAGCATCTGGGGTACCTCCTCCCCCTCCTTCTTCATTAACTTTGGTGTCTGCAGAGTTGTTTCTC
>NW_008696517.1:0-252 GCF_000695815.1 Acanthisitta chloris
CAAGCCAACACCCCATCTTATTAAGAGCACTCAAAGTATGTGGGGTTCCTACAAAAGGCAAAAAGTTGTTAAACTAAGCATTCAGGTCTGTTCCAATAAACAACTCAAGAGTCACAGTCCTCAGTAAAGGACTCTGTAGCCTCTTTGATCTGTGACTTACTGTGCGATTAACCAAAAACCTTTCAGGATGAAATAATGTGAGTCATCTAAAGGTACAGGGACTGCCTACTGCTTTCCTGGGGATACCTTTCC
>NW_008696518.1:0-252 GCF_000695815.1 Acanthisitta chloris
GTGACCAGACAGTACAGCTTCACCAAGGACAAGTTGTGCTGGGAACAACATGAGCCTTGCTTTGAGGAGCTGGCTGTCCTAGTGGGACAAGGGGAGAGCAGTGACTGCCATTTACTCTGACTTCAGCAGGGTCTGTGACAGCCTCCCACAGTAACCAGCTGGTCAGCATGGGCAGGAGGGCACTGGGTACAGGGGGAGGAGCACTGCCATATGCTCAGCAGGACAAACCCCAACTGCAGGGCTGCTGCTAGT
>NW_008696519.1:0-252 GCF_000695815.1 Acanthisitta chloris
TGCAGTTAGCATCCTGCTGTGATAGTATCAGCAGCTGCCTGGAGCCCCAACCATCCTCTGGAGTTCAGGTTCCACGTGCAAACCAGCTGAGCTCTGTCTGCCCACATGGAGAGGGGAATACTAGGCACTTGGGCTGGTTTCACTGCTGGAAGAATCTGGAAGAATTAACGAGTTCACGGTTCAGGAATGCTCCTAAGAAACCACAACAAGGGGATTTGAGCAACTGCAGACATGGAAAATCTGTACACCATA
>NW_008696520.1:0-252 GCF_000695815.1 Acanthisitta chloris
GGGGCACTGGGACCCCCAGGGTGGGTTTGTGGGTTGGGGTCTCCATGCTGAGGTTCCTCTCTGTCCATTCCCACAGATCCTTATGGAATTGAGGCCAAGAGGAGGAAAAAACCTCCTGGATTCATGGACCACTTTGTCCCTCTGGCCCTCCCAGGTGGGTGGGGGGACACGATTTGGGGACCCCCAAAAGGTGGGAGAGGTCAACAGGTCACCCCAAAGGGGATCTGACCCCCCTGAGGGTCCCCAGGGAAA
>NW_008696521.1:0-252 GCF_000695815.1 Acanthisitta chloris
CAGTGATTTTTCTCTCCTTGTCATAAAGGTTGTGGTGGGAGACACTAGTAAATAAATGAGCCTCTATTGAATGCTTCACCTGCAGATCTTGAAGCAGTCAAAGGTTTTACAAAGCTTGTTAGGTACCAGCAGCTTTCAAAGGCTCTGGCTGACCCAGAAGGTTGTTGCATGGCTCAGAGGATGGTGTTAACAACCTGCATGGTTTTGATCTTGGGCACTGAATGAAGCAGATCTCATACTCCTCAGCTCTGA
>NW_008696522.1:0-252 GCF_000695815.1 Acanthisitta chloris
CTGCAAGTTGTGCGCGGTACGGTGTTCCAGAGACGCTGTTTAGGGGACGGTGATTCCTTCCGGGCCCTTCGTTAAGAGTTGCTGTCGAGTTTTTCGTGGGCTCCTGAGAAGCTTTTGTCGCTGTGCAGCTCCCCCGCAGAGCCGAGGTGCCCCGTGTCTCTGCAGCACGAACCCCCGCGGAAGGAGCCCCCAGGAGGATCCCAGGCACTTCCAGTCACTCTCTGTATGATCCTGGTCGCTCCCACTGGGATT
>NW_008696523.1:0-252 GCF_000695815.1 Acanthisitta chloris
TTTTTTTTTTGTTCTGAATTGACTAGAATAAATGTTTTGCAGTTAATATGGGATAAAACTACCCACTGGTGTATTCTAGTGTGGAATTCTAGTGTAGACATTGAATTCTTAGGAATGCAGGAGTTTGTTTGGAGGCATATTAATGTGAATCGAACATTTAAGTTCTTTGAATGTGGACCTTCTTAAGATGTATTTTGTATGTCTGCATGGATGTTTCTAGAGAGCATGCCATACAAAGAATGGCTGATGGAG
>NW_008696524.1:0-252 GCF_000695815.1 Acanthisitta chloris
GGGGAACATCACTAGTGACAGCCCCAGGTGGATTTACCTCTGTGCTCAGAGTCTCCAGAGGTCACTGTTTAGTCTAGAAAGTCACTCAGGTTGTTTTGTTCAGTAAAAGTGAAGGACTGTGGAAGAGTGAAAGAATGGTATCTCTACCACAGATGTACAGTTATACACAAACAACTGCCTTCAGCTGCAGATTATTCCATATATCCTGTAATTCCCTCTTCTCATTTAGCTATGGAGCCTTGCTGAGAGTTT
>NW_008696525.1:0-252 GCF_000695815.1 Acanthisitta chloris
TTGATTCTGTGATTCTGTGATTCTTTTGTTTTTCTATCTATGGAACAAGTAGTGAAGAGGACACCAGGCCAACCTTTAAAAATTCTCCTGAAAATTTACTGAAATTTCCAAGTTTGCCATTCCCTGAGACTCAGGTCAACAGGGATGTCTTTCTCTCCATAAATGTGAGGAGTTTTCAGCCCTGTGGAGAAATCCTTCCCAGTCCTAGTGTAAGTCTCAACATCTGCATTGAAAGATCATTTATCACTGGTG
>NW_008696526.1:0-252 GCF_000695815.1 Acanthisitta chloris
GGATTTCCCACTGGGAATCTCTTGGCATCTTGAGGGGAGAACAACTAAAGGGAATGTATCAATCAATCCATGATCCATCACAGCTCAGGGCTCAGCCCCTGGTGGATTTGGGAATTGAATCCATTAAGAAAAAGAGATTCAACTGAATAAAATGGATTAAAATTAATCTATTTTAAAATGGTAAAAATGCAAAATGAGATATATAAAAATAAGGTGAAAATATCAAATGTTAAAATACTCAGAGATTTTTTT
>NW_008696527.1:0-252 GCF_000695815.1 Acanthisitta chloris
TTTGAATTCCTTGTTTTTTAAGAGCATCTCAAAGATGTATCAGAAACGGAAAGTGAACTTCTCTGCATAGAGACAGAGTTACAGCAGGAGGAAAGTTCTAGAAAAGAAACAGTACAGTTCTGGGAAGCTCGTTTAAGAGCTCACTGTGATGCAGAAGAACTGAAAGAAGTGTTAAAGAAAGACAATCAAAGGCTTTTACAAATCATTGACTTCTGGAATCCTAAAGTAAAGGTAAATGCTGTAGAATCAGAA
>NW_008696528.1:0-252 GCF_000695815.1 Acanthisitta chloris
CAGGTACAATTCCTAGACAGCTTACAGACCATATAAACCAGTTCTGCTATGAGTCCTCTATTAGAAATGCCTTCAAAACTACAGTGCAAGTGCTTGTGCACAGGGAAAATGTATTTACAGTTCCCCTTTATTTACAGGCTATAAGCAAGACTATTTCACAGTTATATTATACATATAATTTCTACTCTGTGTTTGGATCCATGGGTTTTTGGACAAGGGGACAATTTGACAACCTAGCACATAAATTTCCTG
>NW_008696529.1:0-253 GCF_000695815.1 Acanthisitta chloris
TCTTAGTCATTGAGTGTGTGACTATTAAGCTTCTGTAAGAAATTTGTTTCTCAGTGCTGTACCAACAGGAATGTCAGTGGTGTCCTGTACCAAGTACACTTGCTGTCCATTGTGCCATTCTCTCTGTGCAGTGTCAGTGTGACTCTGCACATGGGCTCTGATAGCATCAGTAATATGCTCTTTGCTGCAGCACATGTTTGAAGCTACAGTCTGCCATGAAGTGCAGGTTAAAAGTGCAAGAAGCCTGTCTTCA
>NW_008696530.1:0-253 GCF_000695815.1 Acanthisitta chloris
GAGGAACCTCCAAAACCCAAAATCCAATGAGGAGGAACCCCCAAAACCCAGCCCGAGCCCTCCGAGATGACCCCACGCTGCGTGGCACCGTGAGGGCCCCTCAGAGTGGGCACACACACCTCTCCGGGCGTGAGAACTCCGTGGTGGGCAGATAACTCATGACGGCCACGTCCACGAAGACGTTGGCGCCGTCGATGACGCGCAGGAGAGCGTCGAGGTCAGCGGCGCGGCCGGCGGCGCAGAGAGCTGGGGG
>NW_008696531.1:0-253 GCF_000695815.1 Acanthisitta chloris
TGATTTCCCCTTGGTGAATCCATGCTGGCTACTCCCGATGACCTTTTCTTCTACATGCTTGATGAAGACCTCCAGAACAATGTGTTTCATCACCTTTCCAGTGAAGGGGGTGAGACGGACTGGCCAGTAGTTTCCCAGGTCCTCCTTCTTGCTCTTTCTGAGGATGGGAAGAACATTTGCCTTCCTCCAGTCATTGGGCATGTCTACCTTTCTCCATGATTTTTCAAAGATGGTGGAGAGTGGCTTAGCAACT
>NW_008696532.1:0-253 GCF_000695815.1 Acanthisitta chloris
TCCAAATCCCCCAAATTCCCCAAAACCTCCCCAGGACCCCCAAAATCTCCCCCGGGACCCCAAAATATTCTCTGAGACCCTCCAAAATCCCCATAAACCCCCCAAAACCCCCTGGGACCCCCAAATCTCCTGAGGGACCCCAAAAGCTTCACCAGGAACCCCAAAATCCTCAGGGTGACCCCAAGGACTCAGTGGGTGTCTAGGGAGAGTTTTGGGGTGACCCTGAGGGGATTTTGGGGTGACCCTGGGGGGA
>NW_008696533.1:0-253 GCF_000695815.1 Acanthisitta chloris
TTGGTTTGGGTTTTTCGTTTTTTAGTTTGTTTGGTATATTTTTTGTTCAAGGAAAAGTATTTAAGGGATTTGGTCCCAAAATCATTCTGCATTACAGAATACACTAGTAGAAAAAGCTGTCTACAGGAGAAAGTCTATCAGTTCAGGTTTATTTTCTACATTTCAGACAGATCATTTAACAAAAGGATATAGCCAAGATCAAGTTCTCTTTGTGTTATGCTAAATATAAGAAGGCCAATGGCATCCTGGGCTG
>NW_008696534.1:0-253 GCF_000695815.1 Acanthisitta chloris
GACTGTGACAATAATGACAGTGATGAGGGGAGCCCCCATGGCAGAGAACAGAATCAGGAAGGAACTTCAGCTGTCTCTCTATACACTAGGGAAATACCATTTCAGATTGTGATGCTGATACTAATTTTTTTAGACATCACTAATAGAATGCTTATCATTAAAAAACTACATGAGGTCAAGTGACTCCTACCTCAGGCCCTAAAATGGCACAATATCAGGTTCAAAATCTTAGTGTTGGAATAAAATACAAAAT
>NW_008696535.1:0-253 GCF_000695815.1 Acanthisitta chloris
GGTGTGGGGCGAAATAAATGTTTAGTGGCTCCTCGGAAGCGTTATGGTCCATAGTTGAAGTTTGGTCCTCTGGGTATGAGTCGTTTTTCGTTAGAATGAAATCTCTGCTGTTTGCGAGTGGAGGTGCCCCAAGACAAGGCTCTTGCTTGTTTACATGTAGCATTTCCACGCGGTCTTGCTGTAGGGGTGGATGCAAGACGGTCAGGTTGTGCTGGTTACAGTTTGCAAGGCACCATATTCTATGTATATTGTG
>NW_008696536.1:0-253 GCF_000695815.1 Acanthisitta chloris
ATAGAACGCGATACCCCGCGATAGGGGGCGATACCGCGCGATATGGGCACCGCACGGCGTCACGGAACGCGCGATAGAACACGATATTCCGCGATATCCCGCGATATGGGGCGATATCGCAAGATACGGGCACGGCCACGTGTCAGGGAACACGCGATAGAACGCGATAGGGGGCGATATGGGGCAGATATGGGGCGATACGGCCATGGCCACGTGTCAGGGACCCCCCCAGGTGTGAATGACCCCAGGTGTG
>NW_008696537.1:0-253 GCF_000695815.1 Acanthisitta chloris
ACTATAACTTAATTTCTGCTCATTTGTCGTTTACCTTACACGAAAAAACCCCCAAGACCAACTACACACATTGTAAAAACCCCTTGCAGTGGTAGGAATTTAACTCTTCTAGAAACTCCTCCTCCCCTGCTCTCAGATGAACTCCTTTTCCAAACTAAGAACTGTGTTATACTTTTGCATACAAGATTGTGTAGGAACTTCAGGGAAGGTGAATTACTCTTTTGTTTTTAGATAACATAAAATGAGAAGCTAT
>NW_008696538.1:0-253 GCF_000695815.1 Acanthisitta chloris
TAGACTTGCACGTAGGTAACTGTGGAGTCATGCTCTTATGTGCAGCTCTTGTTCTGTCCTGTGGGTGTCATGGAGCACTGACAGGTTTGCATGGGAGATGGGGCTCCTGCAGTTTGAGTCAGGTGCCTACAGAGTTAAGAGCCCATTCTGCAGGGAGAGAGGCAAGTCCTGCTGCAGGACCACTCCATTAGGTTAAGCAAGACAAAATGTGTTCAATTAATTAAATGTAAACGAGGTGTCCGTGTGACTAGGG
>NW_008696539.1:0-253 GCF_000695815.1 Acanthisitta chloris
CTCCCAAAGCCAACGATTCCCCAGACTCACCCCTGAGCCCCTTGACTGACCCTGAACCCTCAATACTCTCTGGGCCCCCACGCTGGGCCCCCCCAGACACCCCCATTCTCCCCCAACAGGTGAAGTCTGGGTTCTTCCATGAGAGTGACTCCAAGGCCGTGGCCAAGTCCATCCGGGACCGCCTGGCGCTGGTGCGGAAGACGCGGGAGAAGAGGCAGGCGGAGGGACGGGGAGGCCCTGAGAGCGAGGACAC
>NW_008696540.1:0-253 GCF_000695815.1 Acanthisitta chloris
CTGCTGTCACACCAAGAAATGTTGGAATGTGCCCTATAGTTCTATCTACACTTCTGAAACATAGGTAGAATGACTTAACATCTGATCAACCAGAATACAGAGTTTCTAAAAGACATATTGAGTGCAATTAAAACAGTGAGTGCAAGAGAGAATGTGTTTTATAAGTACCACGAGGAATGGTTCTGTTTGGGTTAATTTTCTGCAGGAAAAGAAAAGATGTAAAGACTGTAGTGCTGCCTCTCCAAGAATTGAC
>NW_008696541.1:0-253 GCF_000695815.1 Acanthisitta chloris
TCAGGTGGCTTTGGGTCGAGGGCGTTGGGTGTTCCTTCCTCTCCTCTGTGTGTCTGTGTGTGTCCTGGGGTGGGTTGGGGGGCTCAGGGCTCCACCCCCACCCTGTGCCCCTCCCCACAGGGCGACTGGGTCTGGCTGAAGAAGTTCCCGGGGGACCAGCACATGGAGGTGAAACCTGCCACCAAGTTGGTCTTCTGTAAGGTGAGGAGGGTGGGGAGGCTGAGGGGACAGCGCTGGGTCATGGGGACAAGGT
>NW_008696542.1:0-253 GCF_000695815.1 Acanthisitta chloris
GTTGATAGTTGAGCAAGAAGAACAGTTTCTGAGCATTGACTATCAATAGAGCATAACTAATGTGATTTTACCTTGGAAGCCCATACAGGCACTAACAGAGGGCTTTCTCTGAAACTGTGCCTAATTAGAAATCTGTGGTGTTAACTCCTTCATCACTATTCCACTTTCTTATTGCCAGATTGAAAGGGAGTATCATAGTAATCTTACACAGTGCTGACTATCTTCTTTTGGTCTTGGAGATATTGCACTTCAC
>NW_008696543.1:0-253 GCF_000695815.1 Acanthisitta chloris
GACATTCCAGAGGCAAAATTCCTTGGAATTTTGTCCATATAAGAGCAGCCACACGTTCTGTCTCTTCCCTCCTGGTACAAAAAAACAGGATAGAATCCATGGATCCAAACCATTCCCCTTGGAGAAGGGACAGCAAAGCCTGGAAAAACAGGAAAAAGCAGGAAAAAATTCCCAGTAGGAATAAAAAAAAATTTATAGGGAAGAAAGTCAATCCAAGAGGGAAAAATTCCCAAACCTGATCCCGATTTTGATC
>NW_008696544.1:0-253 GCF_000695815.1 Acanthisitta chloris
ACTGGGAGTATACTGGGAGTATACTGGTGTAAACTGGTGTGTCACAGGTGAACTCCCTGGATGACCAAGGTGTACTGGTTGGAAACTGGACTGGTCAATACCAGGAAGGGACAAATCCTTCGGCTTGGGCAGGATCCGTCGACATTCTGCGGAAATTCCACAGCTCTGGAATTCCAGTTCGGTACGGCCAGTGCTGGGTGTTCGCCGGAGTGATGACCACTGGTACGGACTGGGAGAACTGGGAGCACTGGGA
>NW_008696545.1:0-253 GCF_000695815.1 Acanthisitta chloris
CACGGGCAGGACCGGGGACGACCCCGGACGAGGGGAAAGTTTGGCAGGAGGGAAGGAAGCGGCGTAAACAACGGGAGCGAGGGATTCCGGGCGCTCAATTAACGCGCACGGATTTAATTTGGGATCGCGCTGGGAAAAGTAGTAATTGAGGGGTGGAGGGAAAAGCTCGGAGCGGGGGAAACAGCTCCGAAAAACTGCAAGGATCGAAACTAGGATGCCGTGAATGAAGGCGGGGAAGGATGTGAATCGGGAT
>NW_008696546.1:0-253 GCF_000695815.1 Acanthisitta chloris
CCTCCCAGTGCCTCCCAGTGCCACTCACATCTGACCACCAGTCTGACGATGGCTCTGGCCGGAGGGTCCAGCCCAGTGGTCACTCGACACTCGTAGGGACCCCCAAGGTCCCTCCGAGCCCGTGGGACCCTCAGAGTGCCCAGGGGGACCCCAAAATCCTCCACCAGTTCGGGGGGCACAACCCCCGCGTCGGGACCCTCCCCCTGCGGGACGGACTGGTCAGAGCCAACTGGGACCAACAAAGCCAAACTGG
>NW_008696547.1:0-253 GCF_000695815.1 Acanthisitta chloris
GCCAAGGAGCTGGTGCTCAGACACCTGCCCGAGCGAGGTGAGCCCCACACGGAGCCCCCGGGACGCGATGCCAGGGTCGGCTGGGCTGTCACAGCGTGGAGCTGGGGAGCGCGGTCACTGGTTGTGCTAGCTGCACTTGCCGCTGTTGGTAATACCAACAGTATTTTATATTAAAAACGCCTTGGTGCGTGGCTGGCTAGGACACACACACTAGTGCCCGTCCCTGGGTCCAGAGCAGGGCAACGAGGCTGGT
>NW_008696548.1:0-253 GCF_000695815.1 Acanthisitta chloris
TGGGGCAGCCAGATCATGATGCAAGTCAGGGCCATTTGGGTGATAAATGGTGCTACAGTTCTGCTCCAGAGAACGTGCTGTGTCTCTGAGCAGTAGATCGCCAAAGGTCCCGTGGTGTGGCACAGCTATGGTTACTCTGACAGATTGTGCTCCTTTCTCTATCACTGCCCTTGTCTGTCTGCTCCTCAGTGTCCTGTTCTACCCCTTGTTTGGTTTTGGTTGCTCTTTGGCTTTTTGTTTTGTTTTGTTTTGT
>NW_008696549.1:0-253 GCF_000695815.1 Acanthisitta chloris
TCCCTGCTCCCACCCTCTGTAGGCTTCTTCTTTTAGTTGGTCCAGGAGCACCTTGTTCATCCACAAAGGCGTCCTGAAATTTTTGCCCAGCATCACTGGGATGCATCACTCCTGAGCCTGGAAGAGGTGATCCAGTTTGGGTGCAGATGGAGATGCGATGTGATGAGTGTACACCAGAGCCTGTCTCCATGGCAGTGGTGCCCCAGCCATCAGAGCATCTCCATGACCTCCTCTAGACTCACTCCAGCAGCTC
>NW_008696550.1:0-253 GCF_000695815.1 Acanthisitta chloris
CAAGCTGTCCATGTCTTCTTGCATTTGGCTAAGCACCTTGGTCGTCACGTTGGCTTGTTTTACTGACCAACACGCTAGCTTTTCTATTTGCTTTAATGCTCGAGCTGCTGCTATACCTGGAGTGAATAGAGAAGCAAAACCCCTGCCTGTGAGGGATCACAGTTCTACCTGATCATTACATTGGGGCATTAGTGTGTGCAAAGATCTTTTTGTTCTTTTTAGGCTGGCTGTGATGTTTAGCCATTCCCTCTGA
>NW_008696551.1:0-253 GCF_000695815.1 Acanthisitta chloris
AGGGATAGGGTCACAGGGACAGGGTCACAGGGCCAGGTCTCCGGGATTTGTGTCCCTCATCCCTGTCCCTTTCCGTGTGTTTCCAGGTTGGTTTCCTCCGTTCAGGCTGTCATGGCTTCCACCGCCGGATACATCATCTCCTCCTCCTGTCAACACGTCATCGACGACCAGTGAGTGACATCCCTGGAGCTTCCCGGAAAATTCCGGAGAGAGCTCCAAAGTCATGGAGACACCTCCAAACCCCATGGAGATA
>NW_008696552.1:0-253 GCF_000695815.1 Acanthisitta chloris
GCAGGTGAATGGAGAGGTTCTACACAGGGCTGCTCCTAAGGGATGACAAATGCATGGTTTTTCTTTTCAGAGACTGCTCCATGTGTCAAAATGCAATTCCATGAAGTTGCCATGATAGCTTTTGCCCAGAGGCTTCATTGTCTCTTAAAATGTGCATTGTTTGCATTCATTTCAGCTCCATTCTTCTTAATGCAATTGTCAAAGCAGAGCTTATTCCCCAGTGGAGCTGGTATAATTGTGCTCCTCCACATGC
>NW_008696553.1:0-253 GCF_000695815.1 Acanthisitta chloris
CATTTACACACCTACAGATGGTGCTGAAGCCAAGCAGAGTGTTTGTCCACACCTCACCCTGGCCCAAAGCCCATTAGAGCCATCAGATGCTTTCCATTAACTTCAACAGGCTCTGGATGAAGTTGGTTTGGGCAGTCCCCAACAACATTTGGATAGATCCTATGGGATACTCAAGCACACCTGCACTCAGGTCAGCTATGTAAGCACTTCCTAAACACAAACCTGTTCCAAACCCCCTGGGAATGCACATGGC
>NW_008696554.1:0-253 GCF_000695815.1 Acanthisitta chloris
AGGAAACCCTTGATTTAAAGGGGAAGGCTTCTAAAGTAGCGCTGCCAAAACAGAAGACAAGAAAATGAATGGCCTTATTTTCACATGCCTCTTCTTTTGTTCTTAGTACAAAAAATAAACTCTCAATCTCTGTTGCCAGAAGGCAAGGGCTGCAGCTTTGCACCTCAGAATCAAAGACCAAACCGAAGCTGGTGATAGGTAAGCCTACACGAGTAGTATTTGTCTTCATAAATAGAATCATAGAATCATAGAA
>NW_008696555.1:0-253 GCF_000695815.1 Acanthisitta chloris
CACACACAGGCTGATGCTGTGTCAGTGACATGTGCCTGTGGCATGCTTTGGCACACATGTGCTGATGGCATGGCGTGCCCTGGCACACGTGTGCTGATGGCATGTTGTACCATGTGTGTGTGTGTGTCACAGCAGCTCCTGCCCCAGCCCCGTGCCCTGACCCTGGATGGGGCCCAGCTCAGCCTCTACACGTCCCCATCGCTGCCCAACCTGTCCCTGGGGCTGCAGGCCACTGTCACCGTCACCAGCGCCC
>NW_008696556.1:0-253 GCF_000695815.1 Acanthisitta chloris
ATGGTAAGGCTAAGAGGCATGGTGGGAGAGCAACAGCAGCAAGAGGGCTACTTAGGCAGTGGGAACAGAGAGACAACACAGCAGCCCACCTCAATAGCCTGTGTGTACTGCTCCAGCCGGTCATCAATCTTCGACACAGGGAGGGGAGGCTGAGTCTTCTTTATGGTGTTACTAGAGAGCAGAGGAGAGAAGAGGATTAAGGTGTTCCCCAGTGCCTCAAGCAGAAGGGAGGGCTTCCAGGGCCACAGGAAGC
>NW_008696557.1:0-253 GCF_000695815.1 Acanthisitta chloris
AATTTTTCAGAGATCACCTTAATGTTATTTTTGAAACAAACAACTTCAGACAATCTGAGTCCAGTGCTTACCTTTTTCTGATTTTATATCATCTTTTGTCACATATGTGGTTTTATGGCACAAATGAAGTTTGGAGAAAACCCAACAGTCAAAGAATTATCCATTAAAAAAGACACTTGTACTGTGACCTTCACAAAATGACATTTTTCTTCCAATTACTTGAAGGCAAGAACTTTCAGAGTAAAGCTGTGCT
>NW_008696558.1:0-253 GCF_000695815.1 Acanthisitta chloris
TGGGAGGAGGAACAGGACAGAGGGGGAACTATGCAACTGTGCAGGCTAACGTAGGATGATATGTACAGCTGGCTTGAAGCACACATCTTGCTTTGGAGCAGTAGCTAGCAAGTCCCTACAAATCACTTCTTGTTGGTGTAGGTTGAGGGAGAAACCCTTGCCAGGATGGCACAGGCATATCTGTGGGTTCCTTCTTATTTGAGCAGATAGTGACAGATGGCAGCTACTCCAAGTTCTATTTGATGGGGGCCAA
>NW_008696559.1:0-253 GCF_000695815.1 Acanthisitta chloris
ATTTTGGGTGGATTTTGTGGTGATTTTTGGGGTAATTTCGGGGTGATTTTTGGGTGATTTTTTGTGTGATTTTGGGTGGGTACCGCACTCAGGGATCCCCTCGTGGAAATCTCGTTTCTGGGGCGACACCCCAAAATATTTGGGGGACACAAACAAATGTAACTCCCTCCGGGACCCCCCAATCTGCCCCAGGACCCCCCAAACTGCCCTAACACCCCCCAAACTGCCCCAGAACCCCCCAAACTGCCCCAGG
>NW_008696560.1:0-253 GCF_000695815.1 Acanthisitta chloris
CCACAACTCTGATGGATGCAGGAAGTGCTTTGCTACCTTGCACACAGGGTCAACGAACAACAGGGTATAGCAGGGAGATACTGGAGAAGGAGCAAGAATTTTCCTTCAGAGCTGGCTTTGTGGCATATCTCACTAGCATCTCAAACAGCCAGATGAAACAGGCCAAGCTTAACCTGGGTGTAAAGCCACTTTGTAGACCTCCAAGAGACTGCTCTCACATGCCCCCATCTTCCTGTGAGCATGTTTAACCTCC
>NW_008696561.1:0-253 GCF_000695815.1 Acanthisitta chloris
GGGTTGGTCTGGATGATCTTGGAGGTCACTCCCACCCAGATTAATTCTATGATTTTATAACTGCACCTATCTAACAAGACTCCATTTACCTTCTAGAAACCCAACCCCACCAAATCCCTAAGACCACCGGAGGCACTTCCCAAAGGTAAGACAACCAGAGCATCCTTCCCATCCAACATTGAACTCCTATCCATTTCCAACACAGACATCATTTGAACAACCAGAGCACCTACTTTACATTCTGTATACCAAC
>NW_008696562.1:0-253 GCF_000695815.1 Acanthisitta chloris
CAACATCATTCCAATTGGAGGAGTAAATTGTGCTCACAAGAAGCTGTCTCAGGTGGGTCATGTTGTGTGTTTATTTCTTGCTTTGATTTGTGAGCTCACCAGGGTAGAATTTTGTGTTGCAGAAAGGAATTAAATTCCCAATTAGCGTGAGATAGTTGATTAGTCATGATAGAAATTAATTTTATGTCACTTTTTATGTCATTTTCTCCCTCAGTTCCCATTTCCCTGTAGACAGCAATAGGTTCTGGCTTTT
>NW_008696563.1:0-253 GCF_000695815.1 Acanthisitta chloris
CTAAGTTCCATTCCAACCCCTTGACATTCCATCATTCTATGAACACAACATTCCACCTCAGGCCTTACTGTCCTGCCCTCCATTATGAGCTCATGGCCAGAACTTGCCTATAAGGAAAACTCTTGCACCAGACCCAGGGAGTGCAACATTGGTGACCCTTGGCAGCAGCACCACTGTGACATCAGAGCTTAGGGTGTTGTGGGCATAGCCACTCTTCACCCCACCAGAGCCTGGAGCAAGAGGCAGGAGGAGG
>NW_008696564.1:0-253 GCF_000695815.1 Acanthisitta chloris
GGGATATAAATTTAGCAAAAGCCACTTGACTGGTTAACACTACAGGATCTTCTAACTTCCCTGATTCTGCTCAAACAAAACTCCTACATCTTGTGGGACGGGATAAGGTTCCTGTACCACACATAGGGAAGTGGGTGGGGAAGTCAGTGTGGATTTCTCCTCCCATGGGAAAAGGCAAACACATTCATGGGATTGGCCTTGCTCAAGAAGCTGGGTGTGCTTGGTGGGTAATGCAATAAGATGGGGAGACCCA
>NW_008696565.1:0-253 GCF_000695815.1 Acanthisitta chloris
GCAAGGAAAACATACATGGGCTCCAAGTGGGACTGGTTAACTCACTCGTGACTGAGCCTCTGTGGAGCACCCAGACAGGCTGAGGACTGTAAGATACCTGGCCAAGCCTCAGGAGAGCTAGGCTCAAACCTCATAGTGGCCTGTGCTTCCTAGGTGATACTGGGAAATCAGGAAGTAATTCAGGTGCCTAAACATAGGTGTCAAACACCACTGAGGACACCTTGGTTTACCTAAGGCAGCCGCCAAGGCCTGG
>NW_008696566.1:0-253 GCF_000695815.1 Acanthisitta chloris
GGGAACGCATTTTCACCTCACTTGCATCACTATTTGCCGCAAGAATCGCCGTAATCCCTCCCGGTCCTCCGCAAAATATGATATTTAAATGGTGTCAGAAGTGGGATTCTCCTGGCAAGGTGTCACTGCTAACCCTCCCCATTTGTGATCTTTCATGAAAACCGAATACATATACAATGATGATTTGGATCCTGACCCACACATTCCAGCCAGAGAAGTACTTTTCACAGCTACGGAATTGGTGAAATTAAAG
>NW_008696567.1:0-253 GCF_000695815.1 Acanthisitta chloris
AGGATGGGAGAACACATCCAGATGACACCTGTTTCAAACTGCCTGCTCCATGTGAAAACAGGACATGGATACAGGCTCATGTTATATACCAATTCAGCAATCAGCTCATTTGTCCAATATTGACAAGCAATTAAGTTTGTTGCATTGAAACAGGCAAAAGGAAGCAAACCCAAAGAAAATGAACAGGAGAACTAGGAGCCTAAAGAGGACTCCTGGAACAGGACTTCACTGGAACAGGTTGCCCAGGAAGGCT
>NW_008696568.1:0-253 GCF_000695815.1 Acanthisitta chloris
CTTGGCAGCAGTGGTACACCTCAGTGTTACGACTGTGAGAGCTGAGAGGCAGATTCTTTAGCCTATAGTGTGCCCTAGGGTGCTGAAAATTGCCTGATTTAGGGTGAGGTTTACCTTTTTGACATCATTTCAGCAAAATGTGTGTTGCTAAGCATTAAAAGTGCAGTCTAAAGCTCCTAAATATACTGCTTTGCCTTCAGCGCAAGGGAGATTCCTCCCCTGCAGGCCTCACAAGGGGAAGTGGAGGGGCAGG
>NW_008696569.1:0-254 GCF_000695815.1 Acanthisitta chloris
TTCATCACACATTGTTTCTGCCACTCCCTCCTCCTGAGGGAGAAGAATCCTTCTCCTTCTCCAGTCCGGGGTCTCTTCCACAGGAGACAGTCTTCCACGAATTTCTCCAGTGTGAGTCCTTTCTGCAGGCTAGAGTTTTTCATTAACTGCTCCAGTTAATGTGGCTCTCTCTCCATGGGGTTCAGTTCTTCAAGAACAGGTTGCTCCAGCATGGGTCAAGCATGGGATCACAAGTCCTCCCAGTAAACCTGCTC
>NW_008696570.1:0-254 GCF_000695815.1 Acanthisitta chloris
AGCAGTAACAGTAGTGTCAGCAGAAACTACGGTTATAAATGAGTATGGAACTTGGGCCAAGGTGCGCAAAGACACCGTGACCCGAGCACACATGAGCTGTTTGGTATATTTGCCTTTTCCTTGCGACCCTTTTTGGCCCTCAATGCTCTAGACACGTGAACTTTTAACTTGTCAGACTACTGTAGCACTACTGTCAGACTACAGAAAATGGCAGTCATTTGATGTAATTTAAGGCAAAGGGTTCAGTGAATAGA
>NW_008696571.1:0-254 GCF_000695815.1 Acanthisitta chloris
CTGCCGCGTGCGGCCGCGCACGGGGCCGCGGGTTCGCGTCCCCTCGCCGACACTGCCGCCCCTCCTCACTGCTCGTCGCCGTGCTCTCGTCAGCGCTCCTGGCTGGGCCTCACCGTCACCTCTGAGTCTGTGCTGTTGTCTTTCTTGGGTGCTGTGGGAGCTCTTGCCCCAGCAGCCCTGTTATTAACCCCAGTTCCTGTCCCTTAGGGAACAGAAGAGAAGAAAAAGGGCTGGAGAGATGAGCTGATTCCAAT
>NW_008696572.1:0-254 GCF_000695815.1 Acanthisitta chloris
AGTTAACTGTGTCTTCTATGCATTATTGCTAATTTGTTTCCCTGTTTGTTTTGATTTCTTTTACAGCCTTGTTACTATTTCTCATGTCACTTCTGGATGGCTGCACATCTAGAGAGGTATCACCTTATCTTCTTGGCCCATAGAACTGCAACCACATTACTTCTCTGACCAGTCTAAACCCACTTGCTGTCAGCACTAGCTCACACAGAGTTGGGGCTGGGGTGTTTGGAGGAGGGAGGTCAGTGCAGATTACT
>NW_008696573.1:0-254 GCF_000695815.1 Acanthisitta chloris
CAGTGCCATCCCAGTCCCTCCCAGTGCTCCCCTTCTGATCCCAGTAACAATCAGTAATTCCCTAGTGCCCCCCCAGTATCCCCCAGTCCCCTCCCAGTTCCATACTGGGAGGGTCTCAGCCCAGTGTCTCCCCCAGGACTGACGCCCCCAGACCTGCCTGAGCCCCCAACCCCCTCAGAGACCCCCCAGGACCAGGGCACGAGGCCACAGCATACTGGGACACCCCCAGAAGGTACTGGGAGGCACTGGGAGGG
>NW_008696574.1:0-254 GCF_000695815.1 Acanthisitta chloris
GATTATGAACACAGGAATTTGCCAGCACTTAAACCCCACACTGGCAGCAGAAACCAAACACAGCTGAGCCCACAGCAGGTTACCTGCCCAGAACATGAAGATGTGGGGTGGAGAAGGCTGAGATCCTTGGGTAAAGGATGGAAACTGTCCACACCTCTGGCTGAGACACCTCACTGGTTAATCATTATAGCCACAACCACCCAGACAATGGTGTCAGTGTGGCAGCAGCAGAGTGTGACAGCTACTGGGGAAGT
>NW_008696575.1:0-254 GCF_000695815.1 Acanthisitta chloris
CCTTTGCTCTCTCCCCTTCGGGACAGGTCACCCCTGTCAAGGTCCAGTTAAAGAAGCACAAAGACACGAGCAGAGAGCACAAGGAATTGGAGAGGCAGAAGTCAACCATAGGATTGAAAAATCTTGAGGATTTCTCCAACAGAGCAGGCAAAACTTCACCTGAGATACACGAAACCAGCCAGGAAATTTCCACAGCCTCAAGGAGACTGGTGAGGTGAGCTGCAAGAGAGGAGGTGATCCCTCTGCTTCACAGT
>NW_008696576.1:0-254 GCF_000695815.1 Acanthisitta chloris
GGAAAGGTCAGATGGGAAGAGCATGACTGCAGTGTCTCCTGAGAAGCCCTGACTCCATCCTCTTGGGCTGTGGGAGCTGTCCCAGGGCTGGGAGGGTCAGGGGTGGCTCTACCTGCTGCAAAGTTTCCCCAGGGCCTTACAGGGGTTTTCCCTGTGTGTGAGAGAGCCCCTAGGGGCCCTGATCTGGTCTGGCCACTCCTCCAGGGCTCTTGCATAGGGCCTGAAAGGAGTCTGTGCAGAGCAGCCAGGAGCCA
>NW_008696577.1:0-254 GCF_000695815.1 Acanthisitta chloris
GTGATTGTGAAGTTAGAAAGCACAATGGAGGTTAAAGATCAGAGTATGAACAATTGTTTAAGAAAAGAAGGTTGACTAAACACTTTTTTGTTCTTTAATTACATCTTTGACAAATTATCATTTTAGGGTTTACCTGTAAATCAAATAGACTAATTACCATTTTGAGGATCCATAAATCTAGCTGTAATAACCTTTTTATTATACTGTTTTATAGGATCCACTACGACTCGTACTCTAAGGTGCACCATATACTC
>NW_008696578.1:0-254 GCF_000695815.1 Acanthisitta chloris
CATTTTGGTTAAAATATTTACTTATATTACTACATGGAGTAATGAACAACAAAAAAAGAAACAATTATTTTTATTGTTTGAAAATACCTTATATGATAGTCAGCATTTAAAAGACTTCATTATTTTTAAGTTTTGATGTGCAATCAACAAATATTTGATGTAAGATATTATAAAATGCAGACAAATTAAATTATATGCTTAAGTAGTTATTTATGTTTTAGAAAGAAAAATAATGTTAAATCATTAAAAAATGT
>NW_008696579.1:0-254 GCF_000695815.1 Acanthisitta chloris
AGGGACCCCAAAACCTCCATGGGACCCCCTGAGGGACCCCCAGACCCCCCAAAAATCCCTCTGGGGACCCCCAAACTCACCTCTGTGCCCATCTCGGAGCTGTTGGCCAACATCTCCTGCAGAGCTCGGACCGAGAGCGACTGCTCCAGCACGAAACAGCAAACTGCCAGGTCTGGGGGCACATTCTGGGGGGCAAAAAAATCATGGGGGACCCCCAGAAACACAGGGACCCCCCAGGACACCCCAAATTTTGG
>NW_008696580.1:0-254 GCF_000695815.1 Acanthisitta chloris
GAGTCCCAGAAGACTTTGGAAGGGAGGCTGAAGGCAGTATTTTCTTTCTCTCCTTAAGAAGGACTGAAGGAGAAAGGCCTTCTTGTGCCAGAGCTTTCAGTGCTCAAAAACAGTCCCAAAAATATGTTCCCTGCTCATCTTCCCAAGGGTTCCAGGACCCTAAAGCTCTGCAATAACTGTGCTGTCTGGAAACAAATCCAGTTTTTCCTTCTCAGGCATTATAGGGACAGGTCTTGAGCTTTGGAAGAATAAAG
>NW_008696581.1:0-254 GCF_000695815.1 Acanthisitta chloris
AACCTTACCCATTCTGTGATACTGTGAAAACCTGTTTAAGCAGAAGGCATCTACTTGCCCACACATATTAGAGCTCAGACAGAGTCATAACCTCAGAGACTCCTCCTGCAAAGGATGGCTTTGTAAGCAATTTCTTGGCTTGTGATTCAACTGGTAGAGACATCCCAAACTGCTGGAGAGAGAATGCCTTGTCTTTGCAGTCACTGCAGGGAAAAGGAAGGAGGATTCAGGGAGCTACAGGCCTGTAAGCCTAA
>NW_008696582.1:0-254 GCF_000695815.1 Acanthisitta chloris
TAACCCCAGAGTAACCCCAGAGTAACCACCAGAGTAACCTCAGAGTAACCACCGGAGTAACACCAGAGTAACCCCGGAGTAACACCAGAGTAACACCGTAGCAACCTCAGAGTAAACCTGGAGTAACCTTAGAGTAACCCTGGAGTCACCTCAGCATAACCCTGGAGTAACCTCATAGTAACCTCATAGTAACCTCAGAGTAATCTCAGTGTAACCTCGGAGTAACCTCAGAGTAACCTGGGAGTAATCTCATA
>NW_008696583.1:0-254 GCF_000695815.1 Acanthisitta chloris
AGTGAGGAGAGTGGATTTTGCCTGCTCTGCAGAAGCTCAGCCATTGTTCCAAGCCAACCCTCCTGTCTAACATAAACAGGCACTCTCAAAAACATTCTCAGCCCCAACAATTGCCAACACTTTTGATGTTTTCATGGGCCTTGCTCTCCCCTACTGTTTGATCATTATGTTTGACATTATTTTTTCCCCTTCCTCACAGGCTCTGCTCCAGGTGCCCCAGCTCTGGAATTCATGGCTCCAGCAGCAGCCAAACT
>NW_008696584.1:0-254 GCF_000695815.1 Acanthisitta chloris
CCCCCCCCGAGCCTGCCTGTGCCCCCCGTGCCAGGTGACACACAGGTGTCCCCGGGACTGTCCCGGGACTGTCCCTCACCTTCCAGAGGCCGAGCACGAGCAGTGCCAGCACCAGGACTCCTGCCAGCACTGCCAGGGCGATCACCCACCAGGGCACGGCCCCGGCCACGGCCACCCCGGGGTCCACGTGGATCGAGATGGTCACCTGGGGGGGCGCAGCGGTCAGGGACCCCCTGGATTGGTTTTGGGGGGCT
>NW_008696585.1:0-254 GCF_000695815.1 Acanthisitta chloris
AAGGTCCATTCCGACCCTTAAAATTCTGTGGTTCTATGATGATTCTATGAAACCATTATAGCCAACAGCTCAATGTCCAAATGGAAATCAGTAATGAGTTGTGTCCCTCAAGGGTCTGTATTAGGACCATTACCATTTAATATCTTCATCAACAGCATAGAGTGGGTCTAAGTAGGGACAGAAAGATGACCAGAGGGCTGGATCACCCCTCCTGTGAAGAAAAGCTCAGAGTTGGGGTTGTTCAGCCTGTTGAA
>NW_008696586.1:0-254 GCF_000695815.1 Acanthisitta chloris
TGGAGGCAGAAGCATCTCATCATGTATGGCAGACCAAAACACAGGGGTGTGCAAGATTCATTTCAGATCTCAGTTTGGCTTCCCACGTTAATGACTCCACAGAAGATAATGAAGCAAAAGTCCCATCCTACACAGTAAATAATTAGCTTTATCATGTGATTGAATTTTCTGACTTGTTTTCCTCCCCTGAGCTTTTTCATCCTTTAGATTCAGTCCCCCTTCCCCACGGCATTATTTGCACTTCAGACTCTATG
>NW_008696587.1:0-254 GCF_000695815.1 Acanthisitta chloris
GGACATCGGACCGGAGACCCCCGACGGGACCCCACCGACAGGGACCCCTGACAGGGACCCCCGACGGGGACACCGGACCTGGGACGCACCGACAGGGACCCCCGACAAGGACAGCGGACTAGAGACTCACCGACAGAGACCCCCGACAGGGACCCCCGGCTGAGACATCGGACCGGGGACCCCCGACAGGGACTCACCGACTGGGACCCCCGACAGGGACAGCGGACTAGGGACTGACCGACAGAGACCCCCGA
>NW_008696588.1:0-254 GCF_000695815.1 Acanthisitta chloris
CACCCACAGCACCCCCTAACCCCCCTAACCCAAAGGATTTGGGTGCTGTGCCCCCCAAGAGCAGCACCCATAGGTGCTGGAGCATCCCATGTTGGGGTGAAAAGAGGAAAAGTTCTTGGATTTGGATGGAAAAAGGTTGGATTGGGAGTTTTCCAATCCTCCCCCTCCCCCCGCGGGGGATCGATGGCATCGATGGGCAGTGAGTAAGCACTGAGGGAGGGGAAACTGAGGCACCTCGGGGTGGCATTTGGGGG
>NW_008696589.1:0-254 GCF_000695815.1 Acanthisitta chloris
GGAACTTCTTAAAGCACCGTTAGACATGCTGTTTTGAAGTATTACTGTGAAACGTTTGGTTGGAAAACAATGGAATCACAGTGTTGTTGCACAAAGCAAGAAACACTTTATATTGTGGAGAAAAGGAACTTTTTTTGCTGTTGGTTTTGAATTTTGCCCATTTGATTTTGGACAATGTTATATATCTTAATTAAAGTAGAAGGACTTCAGGGAGCACCAGAGAGGAGCCAAGGGGGAGCTGTGAAAGGATGGGG
>NW_008696590.1:0-254 GCF_000695815.1 Acanthisitta chloris
TGACCAGAGGGATATTCCATACCATATCACAGATGCTCAGTAAAAAATGTCAAGAGAAAGGAAGGGTGAGTGAGTGTGTGTGTGTGCCTTGTTATTAAGATGCTTGTTTTTTGGAGCAAATGCCACACACAGGGAAGCATTCGTCCTGGGAAGTGGCTGAACATTGCCTTCTGATGGAAAGTGGAGAATAAATTGTTTTCCTTTGCTTCAGTGCACAGCCTTTACTTTTGCTTTATTAAACCGACTTTATCTTG
>NW_008696591.1:0-254 GCF_000695815.1 Acanthisitta chloris
CGCTGTCGTCGCCGTGGGGGTGGGAACAGTTTTCCATGGCTGTGCAGGTGGTGCCACATCCGGAATTCCGTCCGGAAAATTCTCGGTCACATGACCTGATGCTGCTCCGGGTGGATCCTCCGTTCGTCCTTTCCCCATTGGTGGAACCTTTGCCCCTCCCACTTGGCCCCGCCCAGTCTGGAGCTCTCTGCACCGTGATGGGATGGGGAACCACCACCAGCCCCACTGGTTAGACTGGGAGGGACTGGGAGGGG
>NW_008696592.1:0-254 GCF_000695815.1 Acanthisitta chloris
GAGCGCAGCGGCGTGGGAAGCATCTCCCGCCCGTGGGTGCGGGTGGGTGGCACCCACAGCCCCCGACCCACGGCCCCGAAAGGGCTGAACGGAGCTTCAGTTCTGTCCGAGCCGGACAAGAGGGCGCTGGAGCCCCAGCAAACTCCAGAGATTGCTGCGAGAGGCTCCGGATTCCCCTCGGCTCCTGCCGCGCATCCCATCCCTCCCAGCCGCGGCCGCGGGGACACTGCTGCGGGATGCAGCTCCTTGCTGCG
>NW_008696593.1:0-254 GCF_000695815.1 Acanthisitta chloris
ACAAGAGAACAAAGGGGTTTGCAAAACAACTATAGGAATAAATGGAGAAAAAGTTTAACAACAATGATCTTGACATTTAAAGAACATCTTTGGAAACACTAAAAAATGCTTGACATGATTTTTAAATTTTGTTTGTTTTTTTATCTTGCAGCATGCACAGTCTGCACTTATCTCTTTGGTGACAGCACAATTCAGGTTGGGAAGAAAATATTACAGACATACATTGATCAAGCAAACATGGAATCTTGAGTTAT
>NW_008696594.1:0-254 GCF_000695815.1 Acanthisitta chloris
TGGAGGACTGAGAAACTAGGGATTCTGCAAGCAGGAATAGCAAAGATAAGAGATGGGAAATTTGAGAGATGTAACATGTAACGTAAGGGAGAAACAGTTACATTCAAAACCGAAAGGAAATATGTGCTGTGGAAGACAGTAAAAATGCATTTGTTTTTAATGAAATGCCTTAATAGAAGATTTGTCAGTTGGTGGCTGTGAAATACAATGCCAGATAGGAAGGTACAGTGGCATGGGACACAGGCTCACAACTG
>NW_008696595.1:0-254 GCF_000695815.1 Acanthisitta chloris
TCCATCCTTTCATCCATCCATCCATCCCTCTGGCTTCCAATCACTAGAATTATTCATCCCAGCCAAGTAACTGAGAATTACCCTTGGAGATTGCATGGTCTTCCTCACCTCCTCTGCTCATGTGGTTTGGATTCCTAATCCACTCCACTTTCCCAAATTACACCAGCACCAAAATGAAAGTGAGGGATCTGGGGTCAGACTCAAGCCAGCACCTGTTTTACACTGGTTTTGTCAGGGAAGAAGGTGGATCATAG
>NW_008696596.1:0-254 GCF_000695815.1 Acanthisitta chloris
AAGGAACCAGGACAATCGTTTGGAAGAACAGAACCAAAGCCAGAACATATTTATGAAGAAAATGAACCGAAAGGAAGAAGAAAAAGCGCTAAAAATCTTTCAAAGAGGGCTTTTCAATAACAAAAAAAGAGACACAGCCACTCCTCATTAGTAGTATACCATTTGACTCAGAATTAAGGATTCTCCACATTATGTGATGCTGAGTTCAAATTTTTTTTGGCCATACAAATGCCATGCAGTGCTCCAGGCTGGGG
>NW_008696597.1:0-255 GCF_000695815.1 Acanthisitta chloris
GTGTGGATTTGGGGTTCAGGGATGGGTTCAGGGATGGGGTGTGAAACGGGAACTGCAGAAATTGGGGTGCAGGGACACGTCGCCAAGAGCAGAGAGCAAAACTGGGGCACAGAGCCCTGATGTATTGGGGGGACACAGCAACGAGGCGGGAGAGAGGTTGGACAGACAGGTGTCCATCTGTCTGTCTGTCGGTCTGTCCATCGGTCTGTCGGTGAGGGGAGGGCTCGAGGTGCTCAGCCCCGTGTCGGTCTGTCT
>NW_008696598.1:0-255 GCF_000695815.1 Acanthisitta chloris
TAATAGTTCCACTCAAAGCAAAATTGCTTCTTCCTTATTCCAGTGCCAAAGAATTCAGCTTAAAAGAACCAAAACCAAACCATAACAATGAACCCCACATCATTACTGTTTTCATTCAGAACATTCTTTTCAATTTATAATTGAGAAGTTTTAGTTCATTGAGCCAGCATGTCTAAGGAGTTGAAAAAGTGATGTCATAAAACCTGAAACATTGCTTGCCTTCTCTTTATGTTTTCAGGAATGGTCTAATTCCTG
>NW_008696599.1:0-255 GCF_000695815.1 Acanthisitta chloris
CCTCCCAGTGCCTCCCAGCCCCTCCCACTCCCATCCCAGTGCCTCCCAGTCACCTTGAGCAGCTGTCCCAGTAACCTCTGGTGAGCCCTTCCCAGTACAGGGAAGCCTTTCTTATTGGTCAGGAAGAGTCGCGTGGGCAGCAAAGCGGCTCGAACCGGTTCCCCCAACCACCGCGCCAAGGCCTCGGCCGAGGGCAGGTCTGGCCCCACCTCCAGAGCTGTCAATCAAGCGGGACACGCCTGTCAATCATCAGCA
>NW_008696600.1:0-255 GCF_000695815.1 Acanthisitta chloris
GGACTGTAAGGGACTCCCATGACCTACTCTGCTGCCAAAAAGACAGGAGAATAAATGGATCAGAAAAACAAAGATGAGGGATTTCCACATCCAGGCTCTGGCTTGATGCCTGCCCCATTTGGGGCATCAGGATTAGGTTCTGGGTTTCATTCCCACCTCTCCTGCTGATGGCAACACTATGGCCATCCTGAGAGGCTGTGACATGCATGCAAATCCTTCCCATGTCCTCTCCTTCTCCTGCCCTGCCTACACTGC
>NW_008696601.1:0-255 GCF_000695815.1 Acanthisitta chloris
TCACTTGTTTCCCTTCCACTCTCCTGCAGGAAGAGCAGCAGATCCCATGAGAAATCTCTGCTGGCTGTCTCAGGAAAGCACAGTGGCAGCTGGCAGGAGTCCTGCCACCCCAGGGGCACAGAGATCCCTGTGCCAGGCCACCAGTAATGCCACAGCTGAATCCATGGGGGTTGAGCTGTATCTATTTCAAACCTGTACAAGTACAACTGTGGCTTTACAGCTCATGAAAAACCTCCAGGACCTTCTCTTTGATCT
>NW_008696602.1:0-255 GCF_000695815.1 Acanthisitta chloris
AAAAAAAACCCACACACAATTTTTCGTAATAACTTCTGAATTACTTGAGGAGGAAGTTGTAGATAATCAGCTGTATTGTTATGTCATGTGAATGTCCTGTGGTCACATTGCTCTCATTTTACTGCTAAGTTACAGAACAAGGAAATGATGCAGTAGATTACTGGGAGACCTAGTAACATGTTCTTATTAGATTTCTTAGATCTGAGTCAACATTTCAGTCACCTTGGCTAAAAAGTGGCACACCACTAATTTAAT
>NW_008696603.1:0-255 GCF_000695815.1 Acanthisitta chloris
TAGCTACCTTGCTAATTCTGCACCATTTAACACTACTCTGCTCATTTTGTAACATAAGGAAGAACTCTGAAAGTAACATAACCACTTGAAAGTCACGTATGCCAAGAGGAGGGTGCAAGTGGTACAAAGCTGTAAACAATGTGATCTGAGGCGTATTTACTTTCCTTTCTGTGCATTCCAGGATCATATGAAGCAGTTAATTACTCAAAACCACAGAAGGAGTTAGTATGTGATTTCAAAGGGTTAACCTAGAAA
>NW_008696604.1:0-255 GCF_000695815.1 Acanthisitta chloris
TCTATCAAGAAGGTCACCATGGGACTCTGAACCAGTCTCCCAAGCAGGCCAAATTCTGCCCTCCAGAAGCCCAAGGTGCTAATTCTGCTTACCTGTCTTCTTCCTTCTCCAAGAACTCGAAACTCCATCATTTCATGATAGCTGTGCCCAAGATGGCCTCCAACAGTCCCATCACCCACCAGTCCTTCTCAGATCCAAAACAATAGGTCAAGCTGGTGCCTCCCCTAGTTGCCTCACTCATCAACTGTGTCAGGA
>NW_008696605.1:0-255 GCF_000695815.1 Acanthisitta chloris
CTGCCTTCCCCAAGATTTCTTCAGGAATACCAGCCAGTTTGGCCACATTTAGCCCATAGCTCCTGGCAGAGACTCCTTTAGTGATCTGATACAGGAAGGTGATAAATTCAGAGTTCTCTTCAGCTTCAGGCCCTGAAAAGGAACCAAAATCTAAACCTCCTCTATGTGGTAAATACTGAAATTCCCTGTCCTGATTAGCTTACGATGAAAGGAGATAAGAAGAAGAGGAAGAAGGAGGAGAAAGAGGAGGAGAAG
>NW_008696606.1:0-255 GCF_000695815.1 Acanthisitta chloris
ACAACCCACTTGGGGCTCACCCAACCTACCTAGGTCATGTGGGACCCACATGGGGCACATGGGGCCCACACAACAATGCATCTGGGGCACGTGGAGCTCGCCTGGGGCACGTGGAGCCCACCCAACCCACCTAGGGCATCTGGGGCCCACCCAGCAATGCACCTTGGGGTACATGGAGCCCACCTGGGGCAGGTGGGGCCTGCCTGATGCTCCTGGGACATGTGGGACCTGCCCAACACACCTGGGGCACAGGGA
>NW_008696607.1:0-255 GCF_000695815.1 Acanthisitta chloris
AATATATTTATCTGGGATCACATAGCACATGTTGAACCTTGCCTTAGTCACATAGATGCAGTTAAGGAAGTTGGGAATTAATCCCCTAGGCATGTTAATGTGCTTTTTTGACAACTGCTATTAAGTCTAACAAGGTATTTAAATTGCAGATATTTTGCTGACTGAATATTCAAAAGGCACTTGACAGCCAATCATCAATGTCCCAGATGTGTTTTCCTGTTGTAAGTGACTTTAGCTTTTACTTTAGTCTTGGTG
>NW_008696608.1:0-255 GCF_000695815.1 Acanthisitta chloris
CTGGAGCCACAGCCCTTGGCAACGGGGGCAGCCTTGGAGCCCTGCTCAGAGCCCTTATCGGAGTCATAGCCCTTGTCGGAGCCAACGGAGCTCTTGTCATCACTGGGGGATGGCAAGGTAGAGAGGGAGGGTAAAGAGGACACCCTCGAGGATGATGTGTTCAGGAAAGAGTCAGAAGAGGAGGATAAGAGGCATCCAGAGATCTAGAAAACAGAAAAGACAACACTGTCACATTTGCTATGTGTGTGTGTGTGT
>NW_008696609.1:0-255 GCF_000695815.1 Acanthisitta chloris
GGTAAAGAAATGCTTCCTAACAGTGAGTCCCAATCTCCCCTGATGTATTCTTGACCCATTCCCATGTACAGTGCAGAGCTGGTTTGTACTGAGAACCTATTTTTTTCCCTTTTAGATGTTACTCTGTCTCCAAACCCATCCTTAACTTTCCGCACTATTGGAGGGATCCTCGACTTCTATCTCTTCCTGGGACCGACTCCCGAAAACGTAGTTCAGCAATACACTGAGGTTAGTAGAAAAGTGCATATGGCACAG
>NW_008696610.1:0-255 GCF_000695815.1 Acanthisitta chloris
TAGAGTGCAGTGGGGAACTTAAAACTGAGATATCCAGGAGAGTCTGTGTGGGGTATCACGGAAGATGACACTAGCACAGGTTGTGCAGAGAAACTGTGGAGATCCCAGCCCTGGAAGTGTCGCTGTGCCAGAGGGTGGCAGTGTTAGAACAGAGAAGGAGGCAGTTCCTCCATGCAAGCAGGCAGCCTGAGAAATCCCGCAGCTGGGATGCCTCGAGACCCTCAGCCCGCAGCTTGGTGGCTCTCCAGAGAGTCC
>NW_008696611.1:0-255 GCF_000695815.1 Acanthisitta chloris
AAAAACAACAACAACAATCTTAGAGAAAAAATTAACAAGTGGAATGCAAATCTTAGGAGGCTGTTACATATTTGTGTGCTCCGTATCTGTCCGTTACGATTTCCCTCAATTCGTCCCGGTCATCAGAAAGCAATTTTACTATAGGGAGAACAGTGTGACAATTAGGGCACATTTAGCCCTATTTGTGTATCGGCCTCCCAAAATCAATAAACTTTGCCCTCCCTCAATTACCACACAGATAAAGAAGGGATTCTG
>NW_008696612.1:0-255 GCF_000695815.1 Acanthisitta chloris
TTCTTGGAGGTAATACCTAGACTCCAGGAAAAGACAAATTCAATGGCAAAAATGAAAAGGTCCAAGGGTCTTTGTCTCTTGACTTTCCCCTTGCCTAATTACAAGGCAGCAGTTCATCTGCCAGTGAACACATTTCAAAGAAACCAAAATAAGGAATAAGGATTAAATGGATGACTTGAGGACTGGAAAGCTTGCCTTCAATCCATCACACTTGAGGAGGCCTGATAATGATCTCTGAACAAGCTCCATACAGAG
>NW_008696613.1:0-255 GCF_000695815.1 Acanthisitta chloris
GGGTGGCATGTGGGAATGGGGCACTGGATGGAGTTGGAGATACTGGGTGGCACTGGGGACATTGGGGGGCACTGAGTGGCACTGGGAGATGAAGGACTGGGGACACTGGGAGCATTGGGGGCAGCAGGTGGCACTGGGTGGTGTGTGGGAATGGGGCATTGGGGCAGTGAGGGACACTGGGGGCACTGGGTGGCACTGGGAGATGGGGCACTGGATGGAGTTGGAGATATTGGGTGGCACTGGGGACATTGGGTG
>NW_008696614.1:0-255 GCF_000695815.1 Acanthisitta chloris
AAGCAGGACTGGTGATTAGCTCCACAAATTCACAAAAGCATAAATGCTGCTGATGGACACAGGTTATTGCACAATCTGATAGCCAGACAGTCTCCTAGAACAGCATGGTAGATGTGTAGGATGTCTTCAGACAGCATTTAGTGGTGCAGCTTTCCTCAAGTAGCTAAAATCGGTATGAATCAGGTACAGAGCTTCACTGTAGGACTTTCCTGTTTGCTTTTTTTTAAAGTGGCAAGCATGAAGTGTGTTTATTAA
>NW_008696615.1:0-255 GCF_000695815.1 Acanthisitta chloris
CAGTGAGAACTGGGGAGGGACCAGGACCAGCATGTGACAGGTACAGAGGAATTAGGGATGACTCCCACAGTGCTGGGCAATCCAGATTAGCATTCCCAATGAAGCTGTTCATGTCACACCCTGAACACAGAGACTGGGAAGGAAGGGGAAGAGGAAGGCACAGACTGCAGAGCACAAGGTCAGGAATGCTGCTCACTTAGACCAGTTTTGTACTGATCAGGTATTACAACAGAAGATACCTTAAAAAACCTCAAA
>NW_008696616.1:0-255 GCF_000695815.1 Acanthisitta chloris
CAGCCCCTGTGCCAGCTGGCAGCAGGGCTGGGCAGCCAGCCCAGCCCAGCCAGGGCCCCCACCTCCTGCCTGGGATGTCTCCCCCAGGTCACTGCAATGCAGATTGTCCCAGGCACAATGAACAAGACAAGAGTGGAAACAGCAATTTTAATGAACAGCACCACAGTGTAACACAAGAGACAAGGCACTAGTATTCCTCCCCCTCATCCTCTCCCTCCATGCTGTCAGCCCCCACCTCCTCATAATCCTTCTCCA
>NW_008696617.1:0-255 GCF_000695815.1 Acanthisitta chloris
TATATATGTATATGTATATGTCTCCTAGGCCACGTGGCTCTTTTGGAAATGCCACTCCATAAAAAACCTCAAACTTTCTGCAGGAGATGGATGAAATTTCATTAGGGACGTGCAGCCTCCTGCTCCTTGCGAGGCAGCGGAATGATTTCATTGCCGTGGAGCACTTCCCATTTCCATTTCTCATCTGGACGTTCGCTTCAATTTGTTTGATAAATTATACAAGATCAAAAAAAATCCAAACCCAAATCAATGAAA
>NW_008696618.1:0-255 GCF_000695815.1 Acanthisitta chloris
AGCTGTCTTCTACCAAAACCTCAGAAGTGTCTGAAATTATACCTTTGGAGATGAGGGAGAGAAAAGAATAGCTCCTTGGATCAAGTTCCTAAGCAATGTCATATACTTGATATGTCTAGACAACAGCAATCAATTCAGAGATCCTGTGGCACCAAGCCATAAATTCTGCTAAGAGGCATTTCAGACATGAACTTGAGTGGTGCTGATGGGTTTAAGCATCTGGTTTCTGCCTTAAGGTGTTCAGCACTTTCTATA
>NW_008696619.1:0-255 GCF_000695815.1 Acanthisitta chloris
ATAGTGGAACAAAACCCCTTAAACAAACCCCTTAAACAAAACCCCAGCAGTGTTTTATTATAGTTGCAGTGAGTCTTTGGCACTGATGACAGAAATAAATCACAGATCAGTACTGGATGTTCAAACTCTGTTTTAGCTGCAATTCTAGAACTGGGTACGGAGTGCACATGGTATGAATGGTTTGCTACCACTCCTAGCAAACAGCCATTCTGTCATGAACACTAGCTGACAATACTAACAGTATTGCAGACAGGG
>NW_008696620.1:0-255 GCF_000695815.1 Acanthisitta chloris
TGTGGTCACTTCCTGTCAGGTGATCCCAAAGTGCACGAACCGCCCTGGGATTCTTCCAAATTTTCTCAGAATTTTGCCAAATTTCATTATTTCTCCAAATTTTAATTTCTCCAAATTCCATCGCAATTTCTCCATTTTTTGTCGCGTTTCCTCCTTTTTCTTCCATTTTTTTCTGAATTTCCGTCACTTTCTCCCATTTCCGCCATTTTCTTCCAAATTTATCCGAATTTTTCCATATTTCGTTGTAATTTCTCC
>NW_008696621.1:0-255 GCF_000695815.1 Acanthisitta chloris
CAGAGAGGATTATTGGCTGAGCAAGCAGGAGATATTAACACTTCAAATTCCAGCTCCAGCTAACCTGTGCTTGAAAACGATTTGTAAGAAGACAACGCACTGGAGTCTGAAGCGCATCTCCCCTACCTTCAGGCACGTAGCTGCTCCAGCCCAGGAGTGGTGGGGTCGTCCAGAGCAGTGACCAGCCCCAGGTGAAGGCACAGCCACTCACAGCATGTCGGTGCTTGAACCGAAAGTCTCCCAGAGGTCTGCAGA
>NW_008696622.1:0-255 GCF_000695815.1 Acanthisitta chloris
CAGAAAAAGAAATAAAAAAAGGATCATGGACACTGAGGTCTGAGGTGGAGGAGTGGGAGAAGGTGCCCCATGTCCAGGCAGATTTCCACTCTTTAGCTGAGCCCATGCTGTAACAGTTCATTAAGGACTATATTCCATGGGAAGGACCTCTGCTGGAGGTGGGGAATGGTGTGAGAAGAAAGGAGTGGCAGACTGGAACAGTTATGGACACAGTGCAAATCTAATTCCCCATTCCTCTGCACTGGCTGGGGGGGG
>NW_008696623.1:0-255 GCF_000695815.1 Acanthisitta chloris
CCCAGCTAAGACTGGCTCCTCAAGGTAGTCTCAAGGCTACACCCAAGTGAATGAAAACTAGTCTCTCCAGTGTAACAAGACCTACATTTTGCTGTCTTGAAGGCTGACACTATTTGTGCTCAATCCTAAGTACCTCTGGTGAGAAACTTTTGAGAAGTCTCTAAGCTCAGCTCCAAAAGTTTCTCTCTGTATTGACACTGAAAAGATCATAGGTCTAGTTTACATAAAATCTCACGTTTGAACAAATATATGATT
>NW_008696624.1:0-255 GCF_000695815.1 Acanthisitta chloris
AGCCCCGAATTTTGGGGGGTCGTGGGGGTCTCACCTCCTGCTGGAAGAGGCTCTGCCTGCCCCGGAGGGCTCTGAGTCTCGCCTGGCGCTGCTCGTGCCGCAGATCCTCGGGAGGAGGTTCGAAATATCCGATCAGATCCTTCAGGCTCAGGATCATAGCAGCGATGGGTAAAGAGGGAGGGGGAGACCCCCGGGGGCGACCCTGCAGGCTGTCCAGGCTCCTAAGGGGGGGAAAAAATGGGGTGAGACCCCCCG
>NW_008696625.1:0-255 GCF_000695815.1 Acanthisitta chloris
TGTGCAGGGCCTGCAGTTGGACTGGATGATCCTTCTGTAGCAACCACCAGGAACCCCCCAGGATGTCCCTGTGTGTCTCTGGGAGGGATGTCACCACCCCCAGGGACTCCATGCCCATCCCTAACCCCCTCCGTTGGACCTCCAAGGCCTTCCCATGTCCCCAGGGCTGAGCCCCTCCCTGGGACACATCTCCAAGATGTTCTGCTCCAAGAAAGGTCTTCATGGAGGTGTTGGTGGGACAAGAGGCACTGGGGG
>NW_008696626.1:0-255 GCF_000695815.1 Acanthisitta chloris
AATGCCCACCCACCATGGCATGGGGTGTGCTGACAGGTGGGCCAAAACTATCACACATGAGCTCCTTCCAAGCAGATTACTCATGACCTCTGCTCTCCAGCCGGGGTGATGGGAAGGAGCCAGAAGCCACAGTCTGTATCCCACGCTGTTGCAGTCCCTTCCCCACCATGGCCCCTCATTAATAAAGAGGTGTAATTGGGAACCCTCCCTCCATCCTGTCTGGTGTGAGGCCATTTGTGTGTCAGAGGAGGAGGG
>NW_008696627.1:0-255 GCF_000695815.1 Acanthisitta chloris
GCGTGTCACACGTACGACACACGCGTGCCACACGCGTGTACCTGCGCGTCCGCAGTCTGCGCACGCGATCAGCTCCTCAGGCCCTCGCGGACGAGCTCCTCCCGCACAGAAATCACAAGGACCCTCGGGAGGGGCAGGGCCAGGGGGGGCAGAGCGGCCTGAGGGGACCCCAAAACAAAACATTGACAGAAATACATAGGGGACACCCCAAAAAAAACAACCTCAGCCACCTCAAAAATCCACTCAGAGACACCA
>NW_008696628.1:0-255 GCF_000695815.1 Acanthisitta chloris
GTGACCTGTAGTTGGTGGAGGTCAATCCCCTGCCTGGGCAGGGTCACCCAGGGAGTGGATTGTTTCATCTTCACTTATATTTCAAAAAGCAGCCTTATTATTGCACGGCTCTGTCATTCCCATGCCTGATGCAGCCTAAGTGGTACCTGTATTTCTATATATTAATTCATGAGAAAGTGCTGAGAGGGTCCCTCTCACAGGAGAGAGTCCTCCACAAAATACTCCAGTACGAGTCCTTCCCACAGGCTACAGTTC
>NW_008696629.1:0-255 GCF_000695815.1 Acanthisitta chloris
CCAGTCCCTCCCAGTTTGTCCCAGTCCGTCCCAGTTTCACCTCCTCAGCAGCTGCTCCAGAACCTCCGTTAGCTCCAGCCCTTCCCTCCCTCCCATGGGCGCCCTGACGTCACTTCCGGCTTCCGGTTTCCGGTCCGTCCGCCAATCGGAGCGCAGGAAAAGGCAACGGAGCGATCTGATTGGTCCGCGGAGATCGCGCGAGAAAAAACGGGAACGGAACCAGGAAGTGAGCGCAGAAGGCGGAAGCGACGTCAC
>NW_008696630.1:0-255 GCF_000695815.1 Acanthisitta chloris
GAGGGGCACTGAATGGCACTGTACAGGGCACTGTGTGGGGCACCGCATGGGGCGCCAAGGGGCACTGAGTGGCACTGTGAGGGGCACTATGAGGGGCACTGAGGGGCATTATCAGTGGCACTGTGCAGGGCATTGAGGGGCACTATGAGGTGGCAGTGCAGCAGTGTGGGGCACTGTGTGGGGCACTGTGTGGGGCACTGAGTAGCACAGTGCTGGGCGCTGGGCGGGCACTGAGGGCCACTGTGTGAGGCACAG
>NW_008696631.1:0-256 GCF_000695815.1 Acanthisitta chloris
TCTCTTAGCCATTCTCCAACAGATTACTACTGCATCTTCTCAACTGCTATAAGAGAGACTGTGAAAGAGATTACAACCAGCATGTGTTTATATCTAATGGCCCCAACCTGGGTCAGAGAGTGGCTTGACCGTGACTGCAAAAATGCTTTAGAACACAGTCTACAACACCATCCACTGATATGAAACAAAACATCAATAATGACAATAAAGAAGATAATTATAAAAAAGTACAGCCAAATATTTTGATAGATGCCCT
>NW_008696632.1:0-256 GCF_000695815.1 Acanthisitta chloris
CCCGCCGCGGCCCCGGAACGGCCGCACTGCGCACGCGCAGAGCACAGAGCGCCGGGCACAGAGCGCAGAGCGCCGTCCTGCGCCTGCGCACAACGACCGAGGCTGAGCGCGCCCTCTGCTGGTGCCTGTTCTGCTCCTCCTCCTTCTTCTTCCCCTTCTTCGACTTCTCCCCTTTCTTCCCCTTCTCCCCTTCCTTCTTACCCTTCTCCTCCTTCTTCTTCCCCATCTTCTCCTTCCCTTCCTTCCTTCCTTCCTT
>NW_008696633.1:0-256 GCF_000695815.1 Acanthisitta chloris
GATTGGCTAATTATAAAGCTCTTACAGAATACCAAGAACAACAGTTAAGAAAGCTAAAAGAAGAACTTAGAAGAGCATACCAAGAGCAGGATAATACTGGTAAATTCAAGATAAATAGAAGGGACTCTTTCATGTAAAACATTGGGGTTTAAGGTTATATGGTTCAAGTCCAGATTTGAGATGCAGGCCTTGTACCTCAGAGGGTATGAGGAGAATAGGGTGCATTGGAAGATGAGATGGAAAGTAGACTATGTTG
>NW_008696634.1:0-256 GCF_000695815.1 Acanthisitta chloris
TTCCAGTCTGCCATGGTCACCAGCTGTGACAGGAGCCTGAGCAGCACCCTCAGTACCTACCTTCATGCTGCCACTATGTCCATCTGAGTGCAAACCCAGAGTAAGCTCATGGGCTATAAAAGTCCTGCTGAGGATGTGCATCATCCTGCTTGAGTGAGAAATCAGTTGTATTACCCACAACAGCACCTTGGGTAAATACAACTTGTTTCTCATGAGGTCTGCAGAAAATCAAAGAATCATAGAAATTTAGGGGTTG
>NW_008696635.1:0-256 GCF_000695815.1 Acanthisitta chloris
CAGCACAGCCTGGCACAGCCTGGCACAGCATGGCACAGCTTGGCATAGTGTGGCACAGCACAGCACATGCCCTGGCACGGCTCGGTGTGGCATGGCACGGCACAGAGAGTGTGGAACAGTGTGGCACTGCCTGGAACAGCTTGGCACAGCTCAGCACAGTGTGGCACTAGGTGTCATGCTGTGGGATGGCATGAACGTGGGTTGGCACAGCTTGGCACAAAGTGTCCTGGCACTGCTGGGCACGGTGTGACAGAGC
>NW_008696636.1:0-256 GCF_000695815.1 Acanthisitta chloris
GCCTTACATGGCAAACTGCACATGGCACTAAAGACAATGGAGGAGGCTTTCTCAAACACACCAAGCACAGTTGTCCAGTTTCTGCAGAAGATTTCCTAACAAGGCAGATTAGATGTCTGTGCTGAAAAACAGTATGAGAGGATAATTTCAGTGCTAATTTCTTAGACTAGCTGACCAAGCTCACTATTTCAATCCAATGCTGTGTATAATGCATACTCCCAGGAATTAAGATAGAAGATCATTAATAAAAGTTTGG
>NW_008696637.1:0-256 GCF_000695815.1 Acanthisitta chloris
GGGGGTACACACCAGTTCTCCTCCAGCATCCCCCTGTCCCTTGGGGTGCCTCAGGGTCTGTCCTGGCTTTCATCCCTGGGCTCTCATGCCCATCCTTGGGAGCTGATGCTTTGGAATCTGACCTGACACCCATCCCTGGTGTCTCATGCCTTGGGTCTCTGCTGACACCCATCCTTGAGGTCTGATACCCATCCCTGGGGTCTTCACACTCTGGGGTTGGCCCTGGCATCCATCCCTGGGCTCTCACACCTTGGGA
>NW_008696638.1:0-256 GCF_000695815.1 Acanthisitta chloris
TCAAACGGGTCCCCTCTGCAGAACCCCCTGAGTGCTGCCCAAGCTCCCTCGCAGTGCCTGGCGCCACTTACCTGCAGGAGTGCCACTGGCCCTGCGCCAGCCCAGCCGTGGCCAGCAGGAGGAGGAGGAGGCAAAGCAAACGCATTGCTGCCTGCAGTGTGTGTCAGGCGGGAGCAGCGAGAGCTTCTTGCCGCCACACACTGCTCCCAGCACTCGCGTTGCCCCTGGTGCCCTCGGTCCTCTGTGCTGATGTCAC
>NW_008696639.1:0-256 GCF_000695815.1 Acanthisitta chloris
CACAGCAGCAGCTGGGCAGAGAAAACAGCCAAGGAGTGGCAACAGTTCAATTATGCAGAAGAGGTGAGATTGACCTGTGCCCACCAGATTAGCAACAGATTCCAGTCCCACCTAAGCCTTTCTTCACCCTTCCCCCAAAGCAGGAAGGGTTTCGCTCAACAGGGTTTTGCTGAATTCATCCTCAGCTAAGACACCCTGCTCACAGGTTGTTGCTAACCGTGCTGCGTTACACCCAGTAATGCCCCGCCAGGCTCGA
>NW_008696640.1:0-256 GCF_000695815.1 Acanthisitta chloris
TGTTGTCTGCTGCTACCACAAACACTGCATAAATCAGCCAAGTGAACAGGAACAGGACCATCTTCATAGCACTGCAAAGGAAACACATCCAGAGCAGTGTGAATTGGAGTGGTTTTGCCTAGTTTACACCAAATTTACACAGTTTTTGCGTTCTTACTGGGGGCAAACCCATTGAGACAGCTTCAGAAGGGACTTGCCAACTGTCATGACACAAGGAACAATTGCAGGGCCTCCACAGTTCCTTGAAGCAAAACAA
>NW_008696641.1:0-256 GCF_000695815.1 Acanthisitta chloris
CATTGTTGACAGTGCCAGACAAATGTATAATACAATTTCTTAGCAGTGAGTGGAAAGAAATGCTTGCAGTTTGGGATCTTCTAAGAAAAAAATCTGTGCATGACCTCAGATTACCCTGGTTTGTCCTGGGGAAATCCCAGATGCTCTGCACTGCCTTTGTCCTGTAACACTTGCAGTTCTGAACCAACCTGAAGACTCTAATGAAACAAAGTGTTTTGTCTTGTTATGATCAGGACTCGACATTTTCTTCCTAGAG
>NW_008696642.1:0-256 GCF_000695815.1 Acanthisitta chloris
CAATCTTTGGATTTTAATAACATGAAGGGAAGGGAATTTTGCTGTCCCATGTGACCTCTGGAGTTTGGAGATATTGCATACTCAAATTTGAATCTATGTCCAGCCTGAAAGTGGCATAAAACTCAAGGGGGTGTAAGATGTCAATAGATACAGTTTTCTTCCAAAGTCTGAGAAGTTAATTTCCTGTATAAGACACACTTTACTTCATTTAGCTACAAGTCAAATAAAGTAACATCAAAATAAATTAAAATGCCCT
>NW_008696643.1:0-256 GCF_000695815.1 Acanthisitta chloris
GTGACAATTTGTCCCTGGCAAATAATAGTTAACTGAGATATCCCTAAGATACATGACTAATTGTATTTTTCAGACTCTGAGTCATGACCTCTTGGTGAACTGCAAAAGGGTTAGAGATTGTGACCATATTTCAGACAAAGAAATGGGAGTAGGCACAAGTCTAGTCCATCAAGGCAATCAAATGTAAAGTAGCTTTAATTATAGGATCTGAAGGTTTACACTAGTAATATCCTTAATTGCTGGCAGCAGCTCCATT
>NW_008696644.1:0-256 GCF_000695815.1 Acanthisitta chloris
TGAACTATTCAAAATGAGAGCATATTCTAATGGCACTGCTGACACAACATTAGCTACAGCGTCTGTGTGTCATTGTGGCAAAACTATAATTACAATTTCTCAGTAAATCCAGGCTTTACACATCCAAGAAGTCAAACTCCCACGTGTCTTGCTCAACGTCTGGTAAGAGCTTTTTGATCTGTTACCTCTACTTCAATTCTTTGATCCAAAGCTTCGACAAAATGGGACTCTTTTCTTTCAAATAAGGTTCAAAATG
>NW_008696645.1:0-256 GCF_000695815.1 Acanthisitta chloris
CCTCCCAGTGCCTCCCAATGCCCTCCCGGTGTCTCCCAGTGCCCCCCAGTTGGCTGACCGGCGTACTGGAGGGTGAGGCCGAGCTCCCTGAGCAGCCTGATGTCCCTGGGCACAGTTTCCAGCACGGGGTCGATGATCACCGCGTCGCGCGACGCCGCGTCGGCCACGATGTAGGTGTAGGTGCACGAAGAGGCCTCGAAGAGCTGAACCCCCAAAAATGTGGAGAGAGAAATTCATCAGGACACCCCAAAAAAAA
>NW_008696646.1:0-256 GCF_000695815.1 Acanthisitta chloris
TGAAAATACACTAGAGTAAATGACCCTTGTTAAGATAATATTCCTTTGTTGTCAAAAGAAGCAGGCAAGCACTATTGCTTCTTGCAAGCAAAAGGATAGGATTCTTCAGCCTAAAGAATATGGATTGATAGAAGAAAATTGAGCTGATTTATTCTTGCTTAGTCATAGGCTGTCTTGCTGTCAGTATGCCTGCAATAACAAAACAGCCTTACGATTTGGAAGGGTGCACAAAATTTTTCTCAAACCAGAAAAGCAA
>NW_008696647.1:0-256 GCF_000695815.1 Acanthisitta chloris
GTACCGTTTGATTCCCGCCCCGGCGCTTCACGGTGTCCCCCGAGATCCTCTCCTTCTTCCCCGCATGGGATACACGATTTGGTTACCCCCCACACGCCCCGTGCAGGTCTTTCCCAAAGTGCCCATCACTACGGGACCGTGGCGACTCGCCCGCTCGGGTGCTTTGCCACCGAGAAATTCCCGCTGGGACCCCCTGCTCGTCCCCGAGGTATCAGGGGATACCCTGTACGGCTCTGCCGCCCATCCCGGTGGGATC
>NW_008696648.1:0-256 GCF_000695815.1 Acanthisitta chloris
GGGTGGGGAGATCCCAAATGTGGGTGGTAGGACCCCGAATGTGGGTGGGGAGACCCCAGACCTGTGTGGTGGGACACCAAACGTGGGTGGGGAGACCCCAAATACGGGTGGTGGGAAGACCCAAATGTGGGTGGGAAGACCCAAATGTGGGTGGTGGGACACCAAACTTGGGTGAGGAGACCCAAATGTGGGTGGAGGTTCCAAATGTGAGTGGTGGGACACCAAACTTGGGTGGGGAGATCCCAAATGTGGGTGG
>NW_008696649.1:0-256 GCF_000695815.1 Acanthisitta chloris
CACACCCCTACCACCCGCCGGCCGGTGCCGACAGGAACCACGGAGCACACGGCAAGAAGTAAGGGGGTCCCCGCGATGGGGTCGTGTCATCCCTAATGGGATATGGCAGTGGTCTGTGATGTTTGGGGTGCAGCTCCATGTGGGTACCCCGGGTCGGTCTGGGCAAAGCTCTGGGGGCTGAACTGGGGAACAGGGCTGAGCTGGGATGTGCAAGGGATGGGAATGGAGGTGGGGATGGGGACAGGGATGGGGATGG
>NW_008696650.1:0-256 GCF_000695815.1 Acanthisitta chloris
CCAACGGGACCCAATGGGATCCAATGGGGTCCCTATGGACCAACAGGACCCAATGGGATCCAATGGGATCCCCATGGACCAACGGGACCCAACAGGATCCAATGGGACCCAACGGGACCCAACAGGATCCCCATGGACCAATGGGACCCAATGGGATCCAAGGGGATCCCCATGGACCCATGGGACCCAATGGGACCCAACGGGACCCAATGGGGATCAATGGAGACCTCCATGGACCAACGGGACCCAACGGATC
>NW_008696651.1:0-256 GCF_000695815.1 Acanthisitta chloris
AGCAGTTTGTTCCTAACGATTTAACTCCACAAGTGGATCAAGAACATTGTACTCAAACCATGTGAATGCAAGTCTAACTAATTTTTTTCCCCTTCAAACTCAGGAAAGGGTATGGGGTATGGTTAAGCACAACTAAAAGCCATCAAAGAACCAAAGAGATATGATGGACCTTAGTGCCCTTCGCTTTTGCCAAAGTGAAATTTACTATTTAGCCTTAGTCTGGACATAGGTGGAAGAAAAATGAGTGATTTTTTTT
>NW_008696652.1:0-256 GCF_000695815.1 Acanthisitta chloris
TGGCAAATGTTTGAAGCACATTTCACACAGGACTTCAAAATGTGAATAAAAACACACTTAGTAGGTAAATGCATGTTCTGCTGAGTTCAGATATCATTAGTTTGTGTAGCACCATTGAGTGCAGCAACAGCAGAGTGTAAATCCAGAGTTATGAGGCTGTGCACAAGCAAAGGAGGATCCTCTCATACCTGCAAGCTAAGGGGTTATAGAAACATCTTCTTCCAAGTCCAAACAGGACAGGAGAGTCATGAAACCA
>NW_008696653.1:0-256 GCF_000695815.1 Acanthisitta chloris
TGGTGCCCCCCAGCACCCTGTTAAACCCCAACCCAACCCAAACACACCTGCCCTGACACTATCACCCTCCAAACACACACACAGAGCTGCTAGAGAGGCAGGTGCTGCCCTGGGGGACGTGCACCTGGCACAGGGGGCACTTCACACCTGGCACAGACACACCTGGTGCCCCCTAGAACCCTGTGACCCCCCAACCCAACCCCAACACACCTGCCCTGACACTATCACACTCCAAACACACATGGAGCTGCTGGAG
>NW_008696654.1:0-256 GCF_000695815.1 Acanthisitta chloris
TGTTTGGAAGATGAGAAATCCATCAAAGAAGGAGCTACATATGATGTATTTTGAAGTATCTGGATGCCTGCAAATGGAAGTAGGACCCTATGAAATGTATGAAAATGCCTGTTTCTTCCTGTAACTGCCTAAATTCTTTAAGAAACAAACCCTAGTGCCAGGGATGGTAATGCAATTACAGCAAAAATAAATAATTTTACACGTTGCTCTGACAGACTTTTGTCCTTGAGTTGTCTGTGTTATGTTGCCGTATAAT
>NW_008696655.1:0-256 GCF_000695815.1 Acanthisitta chloris
GAGAGTAGTTTTATCTTTCTATCCCCAACACAGATCCTTAGCTCCACTGTGCAGGGAATCTGACCAGTGGTCTCCAGAAAGGAGAGATGCTGGTGAGTTAGTGACAGAGCAGGAAAAGCAGCCATGCATCCCCACAGGAGCAGCCTAGTGTTGGCCAAAGGGACAACAAGACCTGACACAAACCACAAGCCATTTCTGTTTCACTGAAGAATGAGTGATAAAAGGCAAGACAGTGACAACGCTCCCCAAGGGAAAG
>NW_008696656.1:0-256 GCF_000695815.1 Acanthisitta chloris
CTAGTCCCCAGTGGCTCACCTTATCCAGGGTGTCAAAGTCGGTCCAGACCAATGCAGATTCCTCTGCTCAATGCTTCACTGGGCCCCGTCTCCGCTGCACATCGCCCTGCAGCCCTCAGGGATGGTCATCAGGATCACGATCCAGTATCACATCGGGGTCACCAAATGTCGCGGTTGAGATGGACACACAGCATAAATAAATCCACAGGAATAATAGTGAAAGGCAAATGCTTCTTTTCTTTATTGCAAGTTAGCT
>NW_008696657.1:0-256 GCF_000695815.1 Acanthisitta chloris
GGAGTGCTTTATCGACGGCTGTGTGATGAGGTCCCGCTGATATCCCTTTTCTGTCGAGGAGGGATATGGTAGGAGAAAACAATTGGTCTGACTGGCAGCTGTGGTGCTTCCATAGCCGAGTGGAATCTCTCTGTCAGTTTGGGTGAGCTGTCCCGGCTCTGTCCCCTCCCAACTTCTTTCCCACCCCCAACATACTGGCCTGTGAGGGTGATTGGAGAGGCAGCCTCCATGCTGTGGGAGCAGTGCTCCGCAGTAG
>NW_008696658.1:0-256 GCF_000695815.1 Acanthisitta chloris
AAGTGAGAAGCAGATAGGCAGGTATTTAAACTCTTTGTCTGCAGGAAAATAGCTGGTCTGTGTTTTTATTTCAGGGTGGTCCAGGTTCTTCCCACAGCTCTTACTCTGGTAACCAGGTAAATATTCTGGTCACTGTACCTGCACAGGAGCAGTCTAAAAGTATTGCTTGAGAGAACAGTTTGATTACAAAACAGTAATTTTCTGTTTTTTCCATGCAGGGTGGGCCTTCCTTCTATCCTGGTGGATCTTACGGACA
>NW_008696659.1:0-256 GCF_000695815.1 Acanthisitta chloris
GAGGAAACAAGGAGGGTCCAGCCCTGGGCTACCAAAGTGCTCAAGGGCCTCAAGGGCATTACCCACATGGAGAGGCTGAGGGAGATGGACCTGTTTCCTCTGGCACAGAGAAGGCTGGGACCATCTAAGAGCTGTCTACAGCTACACCAAGATGGGAACTGTAAGACAGTTGAGATGAACACTCTCAGCCCTGGCAGGCAGGAGAAGGAAGAGCAATGGCCACAAAAAGCAGCATAAAAAAATTCAGGTTGGACAC
>NW_008696660.1:0-257 GCF_000695815.1 Acanthisitta chloris
CTACGCCAACGTGACGGAGCTGACCGACGTGGTGACCCCTCGGTTCCTCTGCTCGGGGGGCTCCGAGCCACGGCTCGACCCCATCGCCTGCCCCGGTACGCACCAGTACAAACCAGTATGCGCCGGCACGGACCGGTATAGGGCAGTATGGACCGGTATGGAGCAATATGGAGCAGTATGGAGCAGTAGGAGGGACCCATATAGAACAGTAGAGATCAGGACAGACTAGTACAGACCACTACAGACCAGTAGGGATC
>NW_008696661.1:0-257 GCF_000695815.1 Acanthisitta chloris
CCACCCCAGGACCCCTCACAGCCCCCCAGTACCCCCTGGCACTTACTTCTCCCTGCGGAGCTGCAGCAGGAGGCAGGACAAGGCCTCGGGGTGCTCTGGGGGGGGATGAGACCCTCAGCACGGGGGGCACAGTGCCAGCAGTGCCCCCCGTGCCCCCCACGGTGGGCACAGCTCACCCTTGTACTTGAGGTGCTGCAGGATGGGGATGATGGTCTCCAGGGGGATGTTGTGTGCCAGGAAGAGCTGCCACGTGCAGT
>NW_008696662.1:0-257 GCF_000695815.1 Acanthisitta chloris
TGGGGGGTCCCTCAGGTTTTTGGGGGGGCCAGGTGAGCCCCCCCTTTACCTGAGGAGGTGATAGGTGAGCCAGTACATGAAAAGGGGCTGAGCTGCAGCTATGGCCATGGTCAGGTACATCCTCAGTTGGTTTTTGGCCCCTCGAACCAAAACTCCTTCGGCAGCAGCTTCCGACAGCAACTTGAGCCGCAGCGTTCGGATCTGGGGGGACAAGAGGAGGTTTGGGGGGTCCAGAGGAGATTTTAGGGGTCCCAGAG
>NW_008696663.1:0-257 GCF_000695815.1 Acanthisitta chloris
CTTTCCAACCCAAACCAGTCTGAAATTCTAGAATTCCAACTGTTTTCCCCCTTTCAAGTATCTACTTGGGACATTTTAATGGATCAGAAAGAAACCTGACAGCTTTGTGCAGATCCCTGCACTTGAAGTGGCTTTGTGGTCCTCATTCAGAGGGTTTGATGGAAACCTCCACCCAAACTGCAGGTGATGTTTTCAGTGCCTGTGTTGGAGATGCACGAAGGAGCTGGGAGGAATATCTCCATCGCACCCTACAGGAA
>NW_008696664.1:0-257 GCF_000695815.1 Acanthisitta chloris
CCTTTAAAGATCATCTAGTCCAACCCCAATGTCATGAGCAAGGACACCTTTCACTAAATCAGTTTCAGTAGTAGAACTTTCCATGTGAAAATATAGTATTTTCTGACAGTATACTGCATTTAATATTTTTTCTAGGCCAGCTTTTCGACTGAGTGAAGAAGATTTAACTTTGTTGTGTCTAACTGAATCTTGGTGATTCAGAGCTCAACAATGTAAATTCGTTGTTCAACAATGTTGTGGTTTAACCCCAGCTAGCA
>NW_008696665.1:0-257 GCF_000695815.1 Acanthisitta chloris
CCCATTGAGTCCAGTTGAGTCCCGTTGAGCCCCAACCGCTCCCCCTTGCCCCCCCATCCCGCGTCGTGTCGCGTGGGCACGCGGGGCCTCACGTCCTGCAGCAGCCGCTCCATGTTCTCCTGCAGCTCGCAGAAGTAGCCGGCGGTGATGAGCCCGTGCCGTGCCTTGGCCAGGCAGTCTCGGGCCAGTTCCACCAACTGGTGCTGGATGAAGCTCAGGGCACCGTCGGCCAACGGCGTCCCCCCGGGGCCGCAGCC
>NW_008696666.1:0-257 GCF_000695815.1 Acanthisitta chloris
ATTCGCATAGACATTTTCAGAGCATTTCCCCTTAAAATGTGCATTACTTGGACTTCTTTTTGCTATGATTTTCCCTTCAGGAAGGTGCTGGCTCCTGACTACATTTCTTTTTGGTGTGCCTGTAGTCACCTTCCATGGGAGTGCCACCCCAAAGATATGGGGGCACACCAGAGTAAGTTGGGGAGTGCAAAACAGCTGTCCCCATCCCTGCTGGCTCATTCTGCATTCAACACATCACTGGAAGGAGCCTGAGGCTC
>NW_008696667.1:0-257 GCF_000695815.1 Acanthisitta chloris
CATCACTCTGTGTGTGGCTCCAGTATCCCTGTGCTTTCTGTGTCCCTGTCGCTGTGACCGTGCCTCCAGTGTCCTTGTGCTTGCTCTCTGTGCCCCTATTGCTGTGAGCTTGGCTCCAGTGTCCCTGTGCCCCCTGTTTACCCATCACTGTGATCGTGGCTCTGGTGTCCCTGTGCCTTCGCCAGGGGTCACTGCTGTCCCCAGACATGCAGGGCCGGGCTCCCCTCATGTGCCACCAGCAGCACTCGTGGCACACT
>NW_008696668.1:0-257 GCF_000695815.1 Acanthisitta chloris
CCATGGAGCTGCTGGTTTGGCTGGCAGATGGAGTAGTCGGAGAGGAACAGTCTCATCCCTCTCAGCAGAGGGCAGTGGCATCCCAGCTCAACTATCACATCGCTTTTTGCTACTGAACTGAAATCCTCCTGACAACCAAAAGTGAAGCCCTACTGCCAGCCAGCAAGTTTCTGGCTTCCACTTCTTGCCACAACCAAGCAACAGCCAATGCTGAAAGAGAAACTTGCATTATTTTTGGAGGGGCAAATAGTTTTTCC
>NW_008696669.1:0-257 GCF_000695815.1 Acanthisitta chloris
CTTGCATGAACCAAGAGTGGAAGAGCTCCGTGAGGCTCTGCGGTCTGCCATGCAACAGGCATGGATCCCTCTCCAGGCCTACTCCAAGAGATATGAAAAGTTCTTAGAGATAAATAACAATGACGTCGAGTACTTCCTAAGGTAAATGGCCTCTGACAAAGCACCTCTGACCCAAATGGCAAATCTTTGCAGAAGCTGTTGTGTGGATGTGTGTGAAAATATGGGACCTGTTCTGAGACCATGTGCCTCAGGTGTGA
>NW_008696670.1:0-257 GCF_000695815.1 Acanthisitta chloris
ACATTTACATGTAGTATAGCGAAGGGTCAAATTGGGCTTTTTCTCTAGGGCCAAATTTGTCTAAAACTTCTGACATGGGCAATAAGCTTTCAAAGTTTATGCCATACTCAAAAGGAAACTCTTCAGCACAACATAAACTGAGAGACTTCAGAAAGGGCAGGGAGCAGACACATGGTCTAACTTAACACTATCAGAAAAGAAGTGATTTTTCAGAAATCCAAATTTGATTGCAAAATGGTTGAAATTGTATTCAAGAG
>NW_008696671.1:0-257 GCF_000695815.1 Acanthisitta chloris
ATGTGTCCCTGGGGGTTCAGACCCCCCTGTGACCCCCCAAGATTCCCTCACCGAGTTCTCCTCGTTTCTTCTCGGGGTTTGGCCGCGGTGACTTGTTCTGGGAGCAAAGAGAGCCCAGGGAAGAGTTGGGGGGGCCACGACCCCCAAAAGGGTCTGGGACCCCCCAAAAGGGTCAGGGACCTCCCCCCAAATATTCTGGGACCCCCCAAAGGGTCAGGGAACCCCAAAAAAGGTCTGGGAATCCCAAAAGTGTCAAC
>NW_008696672.1:0-257 GCF_000695815.1 Acanthisitta chloris
AGTGGGGTACACTGGCTGGGGGTGTCCGTACAGTGAGGTACACTCGATGGAGATGTCCCAATAGTGGGGTACACTCGATGGGGATGTCCCATCAGCCCAAAAATCTCCGCAGTCCCGTTCGCAGCAGGGGGAAAGCTCCAGGGAGGGGAGAGCAGACCAATCTCGGGGGGGAGGTGTGGGGTGTGGAACACGCGCAGAGTTCGCACTCACCTCTTCCACCTCGATCTCTTTGTAGTCGATTTCTTCGAAGTTGAGCA
>NW_008696673.1:0-257 GCF_000695815.1 Acanthisitta chloris
GCCATAGTCAGGTGAGCGCTGGGACCTCGAGGAGGGCACTGCAAACACTCAGCAGAGCAATTCTAACTGCCATGCACAAGCTTTAGGCCTGGCTGATTCCATGCTATAGAGCAGAAATGCATCTGTCTCTCTTGGCAATTCAGGGAGAGTCTGCTACACAGAAAACTCTTAGTTCACAGTGCAAGGTGAGATGTTTTCTGTAGTTATCCCATATGGTGCCCCAAATTCTAGGTCCTGGAATAGCAGGGACATTTGGT
>NW_008696674.1:0-257 GCF_000695815.1 Acanthisitta chloris
GTGCCTTTCCTTCTCTCCTTGGGAAAAAAACACCTCTTCTGCCTTAGCACTGATGTGTTCTGCACAGCTCTGAGGACTAATGGACAGTTTGTGTAGAAGACAGACCAAGCTTAAACACATTGAGGAAGCCTTGCACTGAACCCATGTTCAGAGCTGCAAAGGTGGACGTTTTCAGGTCATTTTTCCCCTCATGGTTTTGTCCCGACAAATCAGTATTTTGAAACACACAAGTCTTTAAACCTACACAAACCAAACAG
>NW_008696675.1:0-257 GCF_000695815.1 Acanthisitta chloris
CCACTGATGGGTCAATGCTGTCATGCATCCCAGCTCTATTCCTTGCTGACTGATCAACACCACATCATTCTGCTCATCACACATCCCAAGCAGATCTCTTTCTTACGTCCTCTCCCGTTCCTCATCCGCATGCTGCAGGTAGATGGTTCCACTCTGCTCCTTCACAGACTCCTCCAGAGGGGTCAACAGGTCTTCAAGCTCCTTTTGCTGTGACAGAATGAAGTCGAGTTCCTGATCCAGTCTGAAAAGAGAAAATG
>NW_008696676.1:0-257 GCF_000695815.1 Acanthisitta chloris
TGTAACAGAATAACTTTTCATTTTAAGTGTTAGCACATTTATTTGGGCTGGCAGATCTGTTCAAGTGAGTTATAGTTCAAGTCATGCATTTCTATATAGAATAGTGGAGCATAACTGTGTACTGTAGGCTTTTAATTGGCTCTGCTGCTTTTTGTAGTTTATACCGGTTTGTGGCCATTTAAACCAGGATCAGTAAATGCTTTAGTCAGACATTTTTCAAGTTATTTTGGGGGTAAGCTTCTGTTTGTCAGAATGCT
>NW_008696677.1:0-257 GCF_000695815.1 Acanthisitta chloris
TGCTATGAGGACAATGCTGTCAGGTAAAAGCTGAGCACCAGCTCTTGTCATATTAGTTATAATTTATAAGAAAAAGTGGCCTTTTCTGTAGCCTGTCAGAGCTTATCCCATCAGTAGGTGTCTCCTCAGTGGGAACCTTGGTCCATAGGACCAAGACATGCAGAAAGTTTTACTTGGAATAGAGCAGGTGTCTGCTCAAGAGAGGCACTTCTGAGCACAGAGCCACATGGATCTATCTCAACCCCCTATTGTATCTT
>NW_008696678.1:0-257 GCF_000695815.1 Acanthisitta chloris
ACCCAGAGAAAGCAGCTAGACAATTCCTAGCAATTCCAACATTGCCCTTCAAATCATCTGCTCTCCACTCCGCTGCAACGGATGCTTTCCAAGCACAGCTACAAAGACAGATTACGCACACCATAGGGGCCGGAAAAAAAAAGAGCTAGGCAACTTTTTTTCAAGCTAGACAGGAACAGACTACAAAACAGTCACAGAAGCCGAGTTTCTCTCCGGGTTAAAGCCCCATGGTATCTTCAGGCAACATAAGCAATCCG
>NW_008696679.1:0-257 GCF_000695815.1 Acanthisitta chloris
CACACTTTGCCCCACATGTGCAGCTCAAGAGGCATTCAGAGGTCCAATTATGGTGCAAACATAGCTGGGCCATTACCACAAAAACATAACAAACCACTCTAGTTAAATGTGTGTTGCGATGCTGGAATCAGATCTCCTTGGAGCGTCTTTGGTTGCAGACAATGAAATTAGCCTGCGTGGCAGAACACCGCTGAAAATAACTCTGAAGAAAGGATCCACTTTTGCAATTTCATCTGACATGCAGAACTTGGTTCATC
>NW_008696680.1:0-257 GCF_000695815.1 Acanthisitta chloris
CAGAGAAAAGCCAGCTGCTAAGCTTGGCACAAGATTCCAGCAATGTGCATAAAGAAAAATGTGACACAAGTCACCAGCAGTCCCCAACAGGAGCATTCCCAGTGGCCCAGCTAGGCAGTAGTGTCAGGCAGGGAGGGCAGATGGAGGTGAACTGCAGAGCAGCAGCAGGCATGGTGGCATCAGGGACTCCCTGGTGGGTGGTTTACAGCAGAAGTCTGCTTGGTCACACTGTGTGGGGACCCTGCAGCAGCAGCAGC
>NW_008696681.1:0-257 GCF_000695815.1 Acanthisitta chloris
AGGGCCCTGCCGCTGACTGAGGCTGAGGGGCAGTTTGGGCATCTCCTGGGGCAGACGGTGCCTTCTCTGGCCTGGGAGGGTTGTTTGCTGGGGGCGGCCGGTGCACCTTCCCGCAGCGGTTTCAGCTTTGGATGCTGGAGGTTGAGCCCTGGCGCAGGGCTCGGTGTCCGTGCGAGTGCCGTGGGGTTTTCCGCCGTGTGTGAGCGCTGAGCCCCAGCCTCCCTGACGCATGCCTCTCGCGTTGCCCCGCCAGGTCC
>NW_008696682.1:0-257 GCF_000695815.1 Acanthisitta chloris
CCCCCCAGTCTGACCAGGTGCCCGTGGGTCACCTGCCTCGCTCGCTGTCCGTGCACGTGCGTGGGGAGAACACTCGGTTGGCACAGCCTGGTGACCACGTCAGCATCACCGGCGTCTTCCTGCCCCTGCTGCGCGAGGGCTTCCGGCAGCTGGCACAGGTGGGCACACCTGGGGGGCAAACTCACCTGGGGGGGGCAACTCACACACCTGGGGGGGCACAAACCACACCTGGGGGGCAAATTCACCTGGGGGGGCAA
>NW_008696683.1:0-257 GCF_000695815.1 Acanthisitta chloris
GGAAAATAGGAATATCTTAGAAATACTTCCTTGGCCATGAAAATTTGGGTTCTCCTGGCTTTTCTGTTCCTACATTCCATGTTTCTCAAAGCACAGCTGCCTTCCAGTTTCTTCAAGTGTATGATCAAACCCCAAGACATTCCCTGAGTCCATGAAGAGCCTAGGTGGACTCTGCAGACCCATGTGCAGAGGTGCAAGTAAGAAAAGAGGATGATGTGAAGAAAGGTCCTCATGCAGCTGCAAGGGGAAGGACAAGG
>NW_008696684.1:0-257 GCF_000695815.1 Acanthisitta chloris
TAACTTGCTCTTACCATTCCATGTTGACAGCACACAAAAAAATCACAACTGTGCTACAGACCTTATCCCTTGGATATCTGACCTATAAATTTGAAACAAGCAGTAACACAGGAAATTACTCCCAAAAATGTAAATGGTTTATGGTGAGCCTTCCCTGCTTCCCAGGTAGTTTTACTGATACAGTGCAAAGCACAGAAGCAACATTTTAGCTCAAGTATGAAGTTCTCAGAAGAATTCTTAACAAAGTATAGAGGAGT
>NW_008696685.1:0-257 GCF_000695815.1 Acanthisitta chloris
CAGGAATGTCCCTGCTAACTAGCATCCCAGCAAAGCTGTGCTAATTAGTGAGAGGCCAAAACCAGAACGTCAGGAAATGCTCCTCCTTTTGCTCACCAAGTCCATGCTGATGCTCCTCTGCTGCAGTGGGAATGAAGGGCTTGAGCTGCTTGTCCTGTGGGCAGCACGCAGAGCACGGGGCCTGCAGAGAGTGCCTGGAGAAAAGATGGCCCTGAAGGGCTCCCAGTGCAATTTTGTGGGAGAAAAGTGAGGAAAAA
>NW_008696686.1:0-257 GCF_000695815.1 Acanthisitta chloris
GTGATCTTTGAGGTTTCTTCCAACCAGTATGATTCTATGATAATACTTTTCCTTCTCTAGAGGGAAAATGAAAAACGAAATGATGCTGCTGGCAGTAAAGGGCTGCTGCTGTGGAACTTGATATCCACACCACAGGCAGCAGAGAGAGCTGTAAGAGCACGTAAAAGCAGTGAGGCTGTATTGTCACGCCTGTTTAGTCCATGCAAGGAGCAGCGAGGAGAGCTGGGCCGGGGGGTGAGGCTGCTCGGCGCAGCTTT
>NW_008696687.1:0-257 GCF_000695815.1 Acanthisitta chloris
CTAACACAGAGTCCCTCTCCGGTTCCCCTGTAGCCCCTTCTGATACCGAAAGACTATGAGGTCTACTTTGCATTCCATCAGATCCCAGTGTTTTAATAGGAAACAGGTGACTCAGCTCTGGCACCTGCACTCAAGGGTGTTTACCCCTTTGCAGGGCATGGAGCACAGACTCCAACTCCCTTGTTCCTGGGTGGGCTGCAGGAAACATGCACAGGCACAAAGGACTTTTCACAGGTTGGACTCAATGACCTTGAAGG
>NW_008696688.1:0-257 GCF_000695815.1 Acanthisitta chloris
CCAGGCCCCCAGCACATTGCAAAGCCTCCTTTCCTGAACTGGCAGGGCACCTACAAGTAGACAAGAACAGCGGCGAGGACAGCCACAGCCCCGACCACCTTGAAGAGGAAGGGCATATGGTGGGCCGGGGGACTCTCCACCTGCCGCGTCTGCAGGGGCTTGATGATGCGCTGCCGCTGGGGGAGGATGGCCTCCCTGGCCCCTGCCCACGCGCCCGGGCCCCGCAGCCGGTACTGGTACGGCGTGCAGGGACCGAA
>NW_008696689.1:0-257 GCF_000695815.1 Acanthisitta chloris
TTTCCCACTTACAAAGGACTTTGAACTTGGGCCAGAGTAAAACATTTGAACCAGTAAAATCCCTATTGGATAAATATGCAGTTGTGTACCAGTCAATAAGTATTAAAACTGACACACATGGTAGAAAATAAGCCATATTTGCTTTCTAACCTCAGCCCATCTGTATAAGGTTTAGTTCTCTGGCAGTATCAGATAAGGCAATACACATGTGAAAGATCCACAATAATTACAGTGGTGCATTTCCTTGTTTTAAAGTT
>NW_008696690.1:0-257 GCF_000695815.1 Acanthisitta chloris
AAAATCACCCTACATGAAATGTTTCTCTGCAAGAAGATGAGCACTCTCCTTCCCTGGTTCATTGTCTCTGTGGGGTGTCAGAAATACTAAGGCTCATTCTGCCTTCCCCATCACCCTTGAGATACTTGGAACAAGTGAAGCACTCCCAGCTGCCAAGAAACATTGAATATTTATGAATCCCCTTAATCACGGAGGCAGGGACCATTCCAAACAGCCTAGTTTGACAATGTTTTGGCCTTGTCTCCTAGAGAGAATCA
>NW_008696691.1:0-257 GCF_000695815.1 Acanthisitta chloris
TTTTCAACTCTGCTACTGTAAGAGGCAAGTGTAGAGAATGCAGAACTGAATTTAGCAAATCAGCCAACAACTACTTCAATTTAGACAAGAAACCATTCTAGCTGACACTGAGCTCTTATGTTCCCACAGTCAGCATTTGATTTGACATTTGAGCTTTGGTTCAACATGAGCCTCCATACTGGTGCTTTTCTAAGAGCATCCTTCAGTTCAGGTAGTCAGAAGGGAGGAAATAAATAAAACATCACCCATGCAAGATC
>NW_008696692.1:0-257 GCF_000695815.1 Acanthisitta chloris
AAACAAGGCTGGCAAACTGGTAACAACGAGTGAAGAAAAGGCTGAGGAACGCAACAAGCTTTTTCTTTAGTCTTCAATGGCAACCTCTTTTCCCACACTTGAATGGATGGACAACAGGATGGAGACTGGAGGAGCAAAGTCTTTCTCACTGTATCTAAGATCAAGTTCATGATCACCTAAATGTATGGGACCTGATGAGATGTATCCCACAGTCCTGAGAGAATTGGCTAATGTAGTTGCCAAGCCACTGCCCATGA
>NW_008696693.1:0-257 GCF_000695815.1 Acanthisitta chloris
GCAGGTCTCAATCACACACAAAAACAACCAGCACTCCATCAGAGGTCAGCAACATGTGGGCATAATCCCTGAAGCAAATAGGTTATGGAGTTTCAATGGATAGTCTCTTGCTGGTAATCCTGCTATTCCTCCACTCCCTGGCAGGAGGCAATGAGCCTCAGCCTCACACAGCCAGCTCAGAGCTGAAGCAGGAGAAACCATCAGGCAGTCAAAAATAAGCAGAACAATTCCCCTTGGAGCCCCATCTCTCAGCACTT
>NW_008696694.1:0-257 GCF_000695815.1 Acanthisitta chloris
CTGATGGGCCCAGTGTGTGTGGATTGATACTGGGAAGGTCTCATGGGCCCAGTATGGGGGTGCCCAGTACTGGGGGACCCCATCCACCCCAATGTTGGGGTGTCCTAACCTCCCTTTGAACTTTCTGGGGATGCTTTGGGGGGGTCTCTGACTTTGGGGTCCCCCCCTTACCTGCAGCTGGAGATCTTCCACCTGGTGATGTACCGGAATTACCAACGGAAGAACGACATGGATGAGCCTCCCCCCCTGGACTATGG
>NW_008696695.1:0-257 GCF_000695815.1 Acanthisitta chloris
CACTTAAACACCATTAAGGACCCAGGATTTGACAAAGAGATCTTCAGAATGGCCCCACCACTATCAAGGACACTATCAAGGACAATACTTTTTCAATTTTCCTGCTTCTAGTATTTCAGTTGCATTTGCCTTGTGCTCTGCTGCCGAAATCCAAAAAGGACCTGCTCTCTGAAGTCCCTTTTATTTTGGTTTTGCCATGTTACCCTTTTCTCCTTTTTTCTTCCTGGTCCTGTCCAGGTGATCTTTCAGCATGATGC
>NW_008696696.1:0-257 GCF_000695815.1 Acanthisitta chloris
TTTTTTTTTTCATTTCTTACGATTTTATTCACCTAACTGTTTTAATACCCATGGACACCCTAAGTAATTCCGTCTTTATTCAGTATTTCCTTGTTTAGTGCTGAATATATCTGTCACGTGCCCCATTGGCCATGGAAGAGTAGCTTCTCTACCTCTTGCACTTGTGGTTGAGTACTCTGACTTTCAGCCCCATCTCTGCGGCATAGTCAGTGACCCTCAGAGAAAATAAACTTTTTGAGTATAGGTTTGGTGCCAAG
>NW_008696697.1:0-257 GCF_000695815.1 Acanthisitta chloris
ACACTACTGTCTGTCTTCTCTGGTTGAGATGGCTCTTCTGTTAGGCTGGATCTCTTGTGATTTTGCCAGAATGAAGTGGTGGGAGAAGTGAATATCTGTGTGGTCATGTCTAATCCAATAAAGTAAACCAATAGTGGTTTGCAGAACCCCCTTTGTCATAATGACTGCTGTGATTTCCAATGCAATAGAAACCCTTAGTGTGAGCAGAAATAGTGTGTACTGTTAATCAGGGCAAATTTCTGTGTTCTTTTCCAAAC
>NW_008696698.1:0-257 GCF_000695815.1 Acanthisitta chloris
AAACCCCACCCTGCCAATATTTTTGCCTATCCCAGCACCAAGAAACAGGACATGGAGCCTCTAGGAGTGAGGACTCACCACAGAGGGGCTCCTCATAGACACCGTTGGCATAGAAGGCGAAGGACTTGTGTGAGGCATCAATGTTGACAGCCACAGGGCCATGCTTGACCAGGGCAGCCTTCAGTGCCATGGCACTGCCTGGCTCCACATGGGCATAGCCAGCCAGAGGGGCCACCAGCTCTGACTGGTTGCAGTGG
>NW_008696699.1:0-257 GCF_000695815.1 Acanthisitta chloris
AGATCTCCTCCAACTTTGATGATTCTACGATTCTGTAAGCCTTATGCTGATTTCTGAGATACTCCCAAAGATTTTAACCGGAGTTGCAATCCTAGACAGGAAAGAATAGGCAAGAAAGTAGCAAAACCACACAAAGCTCTAATAAACCTTGCTGTTACCCTGAACACACTGAGGTTAATGCCAGATGAATATAGCATTATGTGCCTTAGATCAGCAGAACAGTCCAAAGTAATGTTTTCATTTGGATAGAACTGGTG
>NW_008696700.1:0-257 GCF_000695815.1 Acanthisitta chloris
CTGAGCCTGAAGATGTATGTGAGTGCAGGAAGAAATGGAAATCACTAAGCTCTGTACAAACACACCTGGGGGGTGCTGCTGCCTGCCTTGCACCCATTCCAATGGGGAACATGCAGGAGACCTTTGAAAACTTCAGTGTACACAAAATTCATCTCTGTGTTAAGTCACATCTGCACTCCGTGGGCTGGTGCTGGCAGCAGCAGCAGCTCACCATGCCATGCCATGCAGAAGCTTCAAGGACTGCCAGTTGTTTGAGC
>NW_008696701.1:0-257 GCF_000695815.1 Acanthisitta chloris
CCCGGTAGAAGGCCACAAAGATGAAAAAAAAGTAATACAAAAGATATAATTCTCTAGTCCCAAAAATCTGGGTGATTATGTTGTCTCTGCCAGAATGCTGACTGTACTAGACTTGAGAACATGCAGCATTACTTCCCTACTATGCAGATGTTTGTTTTGATCACTAAAATGCAGTTATTTGGGGTCTTGACTGAACTCATCCAAACCTCATGTTGCCTGTTATCTAAATAGTTCTGTAACACATACACAAAAAAATC
>NW_008696702.1:0-257 GCF_000695815.1 Acanthisitta chloris
TACAGGGCTCTGTGCTCGGTGCTGTGGCTGCAGCAGCCTCGGTTCGAATCCGAGTGCCAGCAGAGCTTTTGCAGGCGCCGGGTTGGAGGTGGGAGGGAGGAGGCTGCGAGGAGTTGGGCTGCGGAGACGCAGAGCCCTCGGAGGGGCTGTGAGCTCGGATGAGCACCTAAAGGCCACCCCACATATTCTCTTGCCCTTCCTCCCTGTTCTGTAGGAAGGGACCCTTCTGCCCCACAGGGAACCGACCCACTCTGCCA
>NW_008696703.1:0-257 GCF_000695815.1 Acanthisitta chloris
CTCCTGAACAAGCCCAAGAGTGAGATGACTCCGGAGGAGCTGCAGAAGCGCGAGGAGGAGGAGTTCAACACGGGGCCCCTCTCGGTGCTCACCCAGAGTGTCAAGAACAACACCCAAGTGCTCATCAACTGCCGCAACAACAAGAAGCTGCTCGGGCGTGTCAAGGCCTTCGACAGGTCTGGAGACAGGGAGGGACCCCCAAACCCCTGTGGGACCCCCCAGATCCCCCTTGGAACCCCCCAAACCCTTCAGTGACC
>NW_008696704.1:0-258 GCF_000695815.1 Acanthisitta chloris
GATGCCCGAGCCGATAATTGTACCCACGATCATGCAGATCCCACTGATGAGCCCCACCTGGAAACAGAACGAGCAAGTCACGTCCCCTACTCAGTGATCACATCTCAGTATCACAGAGCTACAGTAACTGTCACTACTGACAGATTTTCAGCAGTTTTCAACGTGCAGGTTCTACAAAGAAACACATTCAACTGTACTGCAGGTGAACATCCCCTACCCTCTCTGACTGAACACTGACATGCTCTTAGGAGCACCTGA
>NW_008696705.1:0-258 GCF_000695815.1 Acanthisitta chloris
CTCCTAGGAGGTGAGCTCATGCGTTTCTCAATTACCAGCCAAAGAAAGAGAGAGGGAGAAAGCAATCTTATGGAAACAGATGAAGTCATGCCTGTATAAGGCCACATTACAGCTCGTGCTCACAGAGCCATGATGCAGACATTGCTGCCCCCCAACCCTGGCAGGGCAGTTCAGCTTCCCAGTCCTCAGCTCAAGCTGTTTTCCTTGTGCCAAGGGAAGATGCTCCAACACACAGGGAGAGCAGAGCATGTTTGTTTC
>NW_008696706.1:0-258 GCF_000695815.1 Acanthisitta chloris
TCATTTTTATGGGAGATTTCTCATGATTCATTCTTTCATAGAAATAAACTTTTAATTAAAACACTATTTTTCTGCCAACTCAGGTGCACCCCCTTAAAGTGGTGGAAGATAGTGAAATAGTGAAAAACTTTTTTCTAGGAGTAAACAATACAACGATTTGTAATATATCTTTCTTATCTTTGACTCTTCTCTACAAAATGTCTGTGATTTCATACTATTTCTTTCTTTTGGCTTGTTCATATTGCTGTTTGCTCAGTT
>NW_008696707.1:0-258 GCF_000695815.1 Acanthisitta chloris
GGCAATTTTTGTTCTCCTTCTCTTCCTCCTGAAATGCCCAGAATTCCCAGTTTCCCTCATCCCAAAGTCGTGTTCCCTTCTCTTCCCACAGCAAACCAGGAGATGCTGCTGACTATAGGTGAGAAAATTCCCTTCTTTGGGCCTGGAAATCCTTTCAATTCTTTGGGCTCAGAAAAACTCATTCTGGGGCTGAGCTGAGGCTGTTTGGGGGCTGGGACAGGTGGCACAGGGACAGGAGGACAGACACCCTGGGGGCAC
>NW_008696708.1:0-258 GCF_000695815.1 Acanthisitta chloris
CCAGGGATCCCAGCTGCTTGGCTTCACGACCCTCTGGTTGCCAATCGCGAGCCCCTTTATCCCAACATCGGAGTGAAAAAGTTATAATGTCCTCCCCCTCCTGGCGGACAAAATCTTTTCTAATATCATGCAGCTCACCCGGGGAAAGGGATCGGATGGTTATCTCTGGTTCAGCCTCTTCCTGCTGTCCTGAGGGCCCTGCTTCCTCTTCGTCCCTCACTACACAAACGCATTTTGTCTTGGATTTCTTCTTCTGTA
>NW_008696709.1:0-258 GCF_000695815.1 Acanthisitta chloris
CTCCCCTGTGTGGTGCCTTCAATGCTGTGTTCATTGTGCTTCGTGATGTGTTAAGATTTGGTGCTACAAGTAGAACAAATCCCTCTGCAACCTTTGTGTGTTCCTAGATCTCCACAGCTGTATCACTTGCAGGTGATCCTGTGCTCACACTGCTGTGTGTGCCTTCCCCCAGGTATGTTTTGCACCTGCAAGAGTGATGTCAAGTCCAACCTAAATGATGCTTTGATTCTGTACTCCAAGATGAGCAGGAAACATCCA
>NW_008696710.1:0-258 GCF_000695815.1 Acanthisitta chloris
GACAACACAGCAGGGCACAGGCAATCCCAGGGGTTAATCAAATGTTTCAATGGCAAATTCCTTACACAAGTGATTGAGGAACCAACAAGGAGAGGTGTCATGCTGAACCTTGTGCTAACCAACAGGGTAGAGCTAGTGGGGAATGGAGTGCTCCAAAGCAGCCTTGACTTCAGAGACCACAAGTTGGCTAAGTTTGAGATCCTCAGGATAGTGAGGAGGGCATGCAGTAAGCTCAGTGCCCTGGATTTCAGGAGAGCA
>NW_008696711.1:0-258 GCF_000695815.1 Acanthisitta chloris
AGTGATGCTGAAAACAAAAGATGAAAAAGCATCTGATAGCTGGAAGCAAGGTCAGAATAATTGCTTTTCTAACATTCCAACGAGGTCCTCCCACAGAAGGCAGAATTCTTTAGTCCTTATCAACACAACAAACAACAGAACCCTAAGAAAAGATTTTCATGTATTCATCTGGGAAACATTTTCGTTCTGTGAATTATATTTCTGGATTCTCAACCTATATCTTTATCTCTTACAGTAAAATACATTACTTTGGAAACA
>NW_008696712.1:0-258 GCF_000695815.1 Acanthisitta chloris
AAAGCCTAAAGGATTTCCCCAGACTGTCCTGAGAGATCAGCAGCCTTTGAAATTTGTCTGTCTAGAAACTCAGAGAAGGATGATGTTCCTGTCTAAAATGACAGAATTAAAAATAAAGAGACTTGGGCTTTCTATAGTAAATACACATCCCCTTGGCTAGCAGACCTAAAGATTAAAAAGATCAGCTGCTGAAGTACCACAAGATGAAGGACTACCTGGCTTCGAATATTTCAAACTAAGATACATTTAACCAAAAGG
>NW_008696713.1:0-258 GCF_000695815.1 Acanthisitta chloris
TACCCAGGGTGAGCTCGAGGCAGACGCTGTCTCCGGAGGCGTCGAACGGCCGCGGCAGGAGGAGGACGAGGTGAAATTTTTGGCCCCTCCGAAGGACCAATGGGAAGGGAGGGAACTCCGAGGTGTGATGAGCGACGCGATTGGCCGACGAGCCCAGCACCACCCGGCGGGGAACCAATAGGCCTTGGGGGCGGGAAAAAAGGGCGGGAAAAACCGAAAAATGGCGGGAAAACCGAAAAAAATGGCGGAAAAATCAAA
>NW_008696714.1:0-258 GCF_000695815.1 Acanthisitta chloris
GAGGACTGTGGTAGGTACTCGAGTTCTAGTCAGCCCAGACCCTCCCTTCTCAAAGCCACGAGCCTCTGGGGTATCGCAGTGCACCCCAGAACCTCCCAGTGCACTCCTGTGTCGCTCATCGTGGCTCTAACCCTGCCTTTCTCCCCAGGCCCAGGTGGCTGACCAGGTGAAGCTTGTGCGCCAGTAGTGCCTGGCTGCAGCTCTGGATGCCTAGGTGAGCAGCATCAGTGGGTCCTGAGCACCCCAGAGGGCTCTGGG
>NW_008696715.1:0-258 GCF_000695815.1 Acanthisitta chloris
CCTCCTTTTGGCCATTGATGGGCCTTCTTTTCCCTTTGGTTGGGCCTTCACGTGGACAGGGATGGGCCTTCATTTGGCCGGGGATGGGACTTGGATGAGCCTTCTTTTGGCCATCGATGGGCGTTCATTAGGACATGGATTGGACATGGATGGGACTTCAATTGGCCTGGGCTGGGTCTTCTTTTGGCCATGGATGAGCATTATTTTGCTCTAGAATGGGCCTTCAATGGCCCTTCATTTGGACATGGATGGGCCTTC
>NW_008696716.1:0-258 GCF_000695815.1 Acanthisitta chloris
GGAGGTGCCTCAGGGATCTTGTGGTGCAAAGGTGGCACTGGGATCCTCGTGGAGTGCAGACCTTCCCTCTGAGGTGGCTGCTGTTGTTCACTCCACCACTTAGACCTGCTGTGCTGTCTGTCCAAGTGCTCATCTCTGCTGGTGGTCACGTTGTCTGGCGGTGAGCTCTGTCTGTTTTCTTTCAACTGCTGCTTAGAGATGCGTCTGTGGATAGAGGATGAAGCTGAGGCCGTCAGGGCCAGGGCCACAGGGACTCTC
>NW_008696717.1:0-258 GCF_000695815.1 Acanthisitta chloris
CCAAGAATGGGTGTTACTTTTCTTAGAGCTTGACCATGTCTCCATGCGCCTGCGTATTGCTTTCTGGTGGTCATCTCCAGGGGTCGTGGAGATGAAGGCTCCAACTTGGAGGAAGAGTTGAACTCTTCAGCTTCATCATTGGAGCCTGCGCAGTGTCTTCTCGACCACGATCCAACCCGTAGGGATGGTGCAGCCCAGTTTGCAGCTGCTTGGTTCTTTTGTCTGTAGTTCCACATGTTAACTAACTTCTAAAATACT
>NW_008696718.1:0-258 GCF_000695815.1 Acanthisitta chloris
CCCTTTCACCCCATCCCCTCTCAGCCAATCCGCTCGCAGTCTCCGCCCACCTGCAGCACGTAATCCAATCCCCTTGCCCTGGCCACGCCCCTTGCCCCGCCCAGAGCCACCAGAGCTTCTTTGGCTTCGCTCGGGCGACGCTTGGGAACCTCCGCGTGGTGATGCAAGGCCGACTGCAGCGACTCCCACGCGCGGCAACGCTCACGGCCCGCGGCGCGCAGAGACCTCAGAGAGCTGGGGACCCCGAAAATCAACAGA
>NW_008696719.1:0-258 GCF_000695815.1 Acanthisitta chloris
CTCTTAAAGTCTTTCCTCTGCTTTGTGTTAGTCCTGTGTTTGTAAGACCCCACCTACATATGCTCATTAATCATACAGAGAGAAAAAGCACATAGCTATTGTTATTGGTGCCTTAAGCACAAAGTACGGGTGGTTGTGTATGAAGCTAAAGAAAAACAATCCCATTCTCATTAAAAGGAAGCAAAAGCTGGTGAATTTGCTGTGTGAGCTGGAGGAGTGTTGAAAACGATATTGCAAGTGTACTGGTCTCAGTAGTAT
>NW_008696720.1:0-258 GCF_000695815.1 Acanthisitta chloris
ATCACCTGGAGCTCCTTGGGGGGTCACCTGGCTGCCCAGGTGGTGCCAGGTGCCTCAGGTGCCCCAGGTGATGCTCGGTGGGTGCCCACAGTGACGTTCCCGCCGGAGCTTCGCTGTGCCCAGGTGAAGATCGTCCCTGAGCTCACCTGTCGGCGTCTCTACGGCGACGCCATCACGGCCAACATGGTGTGCGCGGGAGAACCGCGCGGCAGGGCCGACGCCTGCCAGGTGAGGGGGCACCTGGGCACACCTGGGGGC
>NW_008696721.1:0-258 GCF_000695815.1 Acanthisitta chloris
GGCACAGCCAGATGTGCCCACACTGCCCCGGGGCAGTGATGCTCACAGTCCTGAGTTGTGCCTCCGCATCGCTCCCCCCATCTCCCACCCTCGGACCCCCCGCGGCTGCCCCTGGACCCAGTGCCCACCGTGGGCAGTGACCGGTTCGGCCCCAGTGCCCAAGTTTCCCGTTGCAGCTGCATCCAATGCCTCAGGGCGTGGCTATATCCCTCCCCAAAGTGGTACCCGATCCCCACAGCCATGGGCACATCCCAAAGT
>NW_008696722.1:0-258 GCF_000695815.1 Acanthisitta chloris
AAGCTGAACTTGAAAAAGAAAGGCAAGTGTTGGAGAATGCTCAGTCCAAAGCACAACTGGCAGAAGAGAAGGAACAGCAAAATGCTGAGCTCCTTTCTCAGGTCAAACAGTTGCAGGTGAAGTATTTGTTGTACTAAAAATTTTGGCTTTTATCATTTGTGCATTTGTTTACTTATGTTTATGTGGATAATTTTTTTTTGTTCTTTCGACAGGGAGACAATAATCTCTTGAAACAACAGCTGAAGGATCTCCAGAATC
>NW_008696723.1:0-258 GCF_000695815.1 Acanthisitta chloris
AGGGGCTCTGGGTGCCCCTCAACGGGGGATGCAGAGGAATGGGGCTGGGAGGGCATTCCCTCCCTGTGGGCACAGGGGCAGTGTCAGCGTGGCCAGTCTGATGTGTGTTTGGCAGCCCCCAAACCAAACAGCTCGGTGGCTTTGCAAAGGGGATCTTGGCCCGTGGGGAAACAGAGGCCCAGATCAGGCCTGTGAGCTGGCAGGGACCACACAGCACAGTGGGTTTGTGTGCTCTGGAGTAGTGGAATGAGACCTGGT
>NW_008696724.1:0-258 GCF_000695815.1 Acanthisitta chloris
GAGACTTTTACTAACCTTGGACCATCTTGTAGACTGGAGGAAGACATTAAAAATGTCTATTCCCAATAAACTTTCCTACAGGAAAGATAAATCCAAACTTCCTGCTTAGAGATTATTTCAGGCATGAAAATATGCATGCACAGAATTCATGATGTTTATTTCATATTAATATAATACTGGCTGATTTTGTTGTTTATGTAAAAGATCCATTTTTATTTGAGTTCTCTTAATCACTTTACCTCAGTGATGTCTGTCAGA
>NW_008696725.1:0-258 GCF_000695815.1 Acanthisitta chloris
GCTGGTGGTTCCTTCCACAACGTCCTCAAGTGTCTCTCCTGTAAGGGGGGGCTGGGACACTTTGGGGGGGACACACTTTGGGGGGCTCCTGACCCTTTTTGGGTGCTGGGAGAGGGTCAGACATGGCACTGGGAGGAACCTGGAGCCACTGGGATGGGGATGGATGAGTCTCTTGGAGCAGGGACCACATTCCCAGTTTTTGGGGGGGTTCCTGTCACCCCCTCAAGGACTCCCCCCACCCTCACAGCCCCCCCAAAT
>NW_008696726.1:0-258 GCF_000695815.1 Acanthisitta chloris
TTATAGGAAAAATCAATAGGATCAGAATACCCTTTAAGAAACCACCTAAAGGGAGAAAAAGATATTTAAATTAGCATATAGAACACTTCACTAAATGTTGTGACAATAACAGAGATATTTTAAATCCAGTTGAAAATGCACCTCTCCCACAATTAGCTTTCCATTTCGGCACTGTCTGTACACCTCAGGCACAGTTATGTTCTGATTAATATTAGTAGTGGAAGTACTCCTACTTCAGGGAAACAAACCAAACTCAGT
>NW_008696727.1:0-258 GCF_000695815.1 Acanthisitta chloris
AAACTCTGATGGACAATAAAATGCTTGTTCCATAGCTTTTGCATTTTCCTAAAAGTCATAGAAATCAGGTTTAGTTTTAAATAAAATATTACCTGAAGGATGTTAATGTCTTAATAAATACCTTTCAAGGAGTAGTTATGTCTGGTATAATAGTGATGGAATGTTCACATACCAAAACCATATGCTAATTTATTGTCCTTATCCACTATTAAATGATTATCAAAGCAATCGAGAATACGTTGTCAAAGTTTTGCCAAT
>NW_008696728.1:0-258 GCF_000695815.1 Acanthisitta chloris
AGGCTGGGCCTGGCCGAGGACAGAGGGGTGTGCAGGGCGCGTCAGGACTGGCTGAAAGGCCAAGCAGGAGGTGTCGCCAGAGGAGGTGACACGGGCAGCCAGCAGCAAGGAGAGGTGTGGAGGTGTCCGGCAGGGGCTGAGGAGCAGAGCCTTGGCTGCCTGCAGGGAGCGAAGCTGCCTGTTTGCTCGGGGCTGGCAGCTGCAGCAGGTGCTGGGAGGGCTAATGCCGACGCCCAGGCGTGGTCCAACGGCCAAGAG
>NW_008696729.1:0-258 GCF_000695815.1 Acanthisitta chloris
CCAGGGTCAGCACCCACTGGCACAAGGGCACCACCCTCATGATCAAGTTCGATGAGGCTGTGATTGCCAGGGATAAGAGCCTCGAGGGGCGATGAGAGGCATCTCGTTGATGCTCCTCGTGGTCTTGGCTGACGTCATCATGTGTGGGAAGCGTCTGGAGGGAGGTTGAGGGACGTCGTCGTGTGGGGCGAGGACCGTGAGGGACATCATCACGCTCAACAAGGCTGAAGGGGCACTGGGAGGTGATGTGATGTCCCT
>NW_008696730.1:0-259 GCF_000695815.1 Acanthisitta chloris
GGGGTCTGGGGTCCTTGGTGTGGGGCAGGGTCTGATGTTCCAGGGGGGCTGTGGCTCTCGGGGTGCCCTCCCAGTGGGGGTCCAGCCCGTCCCTGCTCACACCCTCTCTGCCCAGAGTACATGTACCAAGTGATGAAGTTCAACAACTTCGCTTTGCCCAAGGAGGTGAGCTCAGACCTGGGGGGCACAGAGACCTCCTGGGGGGTGTGAGGGTCACCCCAAACCGCTCTGGCACATCCCTGTGCCCCCCAGGCCTTCT
>NW_008696731.1:0-259 GCF_000695815.1 Acanthisitta chloris
AAGTGAAAAAAAGGCTACAAGGAACATCTTTTGTCACAGTCTCTTTGAAACAGGGCACAAACATGCTGAAATCTACTGGTCTAGTTCTTAAAGAACAGGAAGAGTAACAAGACTTGTTTCTGGCTTGGTCAGCAGTTTACTGGATTACTTAGTTAAACCTTTTTCTCCTTTGGTTTCTTCCCTACAGAAAATAGACTCAGTACTGTGCTCACAGCTCACACAGCTATTACAAGAATTAATTAAAGTTTAAAATGCTCTG
>NW_008696732.1:0-259 GCF_000695815.1 Acanthisitta chloris
GTTTTGGTGGGGTTTGGCCAGGAGAAATGCAGAATAGGAAATAAAATTCCCAGTTTTCCCACTATTTCCGGGATCAGGGGTACCTGTGTGTGCTGGAGCTGCTGTTCCAGGACTCTCTCCCGTCCCTCAGCCTCGCAGAGGAGTTGCCGGTGCCGCTCGTCGTCCTCACGCAGGCGACAAAGATCGACCACGGCCACGGCCAGATCCGCACGGACACGCTGACACTCCCGCTCCAGCTCTCTGCGCCGGAAAACGGGAA
>NW_008696733.1:0-259 GCF_000695815.1 Acanthisitta chloris
GGGTCCCCATGGCCCTGGGGGACCCCCAGGAAAGTGTTACCCCCCAAATGTGTCCCCTGAGGGAGCCCAGGGACGTGTCACCCCCCGAGGGTGTCCCCTGGGGGGTCCCCATGGCCTCATCCAGGGGTCCCCATGTCCCTGTCATCCCCAGAGTGTCACCCCATGGTCCTACCCCAAAGTGTCCCTGTGTCTCTGGCATCTCATCACTGCCCCAGAAGTGTCCCCATGACCATGTCCCCATGGCCCTGACACCTGTGTC
>NW_008696734.1:0-259 GCF_000695815.1 Acanthisitta chloris
AATTGCAACCAGGGTGTTCCCAGTTTGGATAAACTGTCCACTAGGGAAGAGGACGAGAATGTGATGTGCTACAGGACGTGTAGGACAGCAGGGTGCAGCATCAACGGATACGGCACCCACGGGTGCCCCCTGCGTGCCCATACGGGGAAGAAAAAAAAATCCTTGTTTTTTCAAAAATATTCCTGATACATAGGTAAAAATCCACCCTGATCCGATTCTTCCCGTTTGCCACCTCCGCGGGTGGGATAAAACACCCCCA
>NW_008696735.1:0-259 GCF_000695815.1 Acanthisitta chloris
CTCCCTACTGAGATTCCAGTGGCAAGCTCTGATGCAGAGACGGGTAATGCAAAGGTAAGGAGTCTGTCCACACATCTGTTCCAGGAATACTTTGAGCAGCACTGTACCTACAAGAAAGGCCAAGGAGGCTGTGATTTCACGTTTAAGGTAATCCAGGCTTGTGGGCATTATTCTAGTGAATCCAAGGAAGTTCAGAACTGGGAATATTTAAATGTCAATTATGGTAATTTTGGCCCGTATCTCGCCCCATAGATGTTCA
>NW_008696736.1:0-259 GCF_000695815.1 Acanthisitta chloris
TGTTCTGCAGCACGGCGCGCGCCGCCTGCGCCAGGTGGTTGAGGGAGGTGTATCGCCGCAGGGTTTGGGCGAAGGCGCTCGCCGCAGACACCTTGCATTGGGGAAGGGGAAAAAAAAAAAAGGGTCAGAGGAGAGGAGAGAGACCCCTCCCCAAAAAAATAACCTCAGGAACGCACAGACACCACACAGAACCTACTAGGGAACCCCAGGATCAACCCAAGACCCTCCTAGGGACCCCCAGGACCCCCCAAGACCCCCA
>NW_008696737.1:0-259 GCF_000695815.1 Acanthisitta chloris
CCTCCTGGGGGTGCCAGGGCAGTGATGAAGTGTGTGCCCCTGGCCTCAGGCTGATGCCAGGCTGTCCTGAATCCCATCCCTGTGCTGGGCAACAGGGAGAGCATCTATGAGCAGGGGGCAGGCTGTGATGGGCTGCTCGGCTGGGGACTACTGGCCAAGAAGCCAAGCAGGAGGTGGGAAATCTAGTGGGGACTGGATCTCTGCTGGAAATACAGGCAGCAATTATTATTCTGGGAGGGGAGCATAGGCAGAGCAGCCA
>NW_008696738.1:0-259 GCF_000695815.1 Acanthisitta chloris
TGGTCCTTAAATGTTCCTAGCTATAAAGAGAATTTGTGTTTAGAAAGAGGCAGACCACAGCTTGTTCTTCTAACACTAGTTGTGTGCAAGAGGGCTCTTACAGTTTGTGTATCCACAGCAGTAACAGTCTGAAGTTAAAACAGTGTCATGTCACATATTCTTTTTATTTATTATATTATCCATCTTTTAGTTACACCCTCGTGCTCCGTTTTGGTTAATTTCGCTTTCTCCCTATGCCTGCAAGCCCTCTGTAACATCA
>NW_008696739.1:0-259 GCF_000695815.1 Acanthisitta chloris
GTTCCTGATCCCGTCGGGCGCGTGGGGCCGGAATCGTGCCCAGGCCTCCCTGGAGCGTGCCCAGAGCCTCAACCCCATGGTGGACGTCAAGGCTGACCCCGAGAGCCTCGAGAGCAAGGGCAGCGACTTCTTCCGGCAGTTCCACGCCGTACGTGGGGGCACTGGGACACACTGGGATCGGGGGAACCAGCCGCGATCGGGGCGTCGGATGGGATCCACTGGGATTGGGGGGATCAACTGGGATCGGGGGAACCAGCCG
>NW_008696740.1:0-259 GCF_000695815.1 Acanthisitta chloris
GTGATCACCTGAACATGTTTTGCCTTTAAACAAAAGTAAATACTTCCCCATACTGCTCTTTGTTAACTAAGGTAGCAGAAATATCAATCACATCGTCATCGTCATCATTGCTATTATTATGTTATTAAGGAATTGTCCTTCATTCCATGCATAGCTATGATTTCACAAGTTAAAAACATCATCCCTCACTCATGTCATGGTTTATAGAACATTCTGTGCACAGTGAAGCAGATCCCCGACTAAATGCAAGTGCTATTAA
>NW_008696741.1:0-259 GCF_000695815.1 Acanthisitta chloris
GGGAGCAACTGGAATCATACTGGGAGCTATTGGGATCATGCTGTAAGCATCTGGGAGAAGCTGGGAGTGACAGGGTGCATGGCATGGCACCTGAGGTGTCACCTGCCAAGGTGTCAGCCCCAAGGTGTCCTTGGCAAGCTGTCAATCCCTCATAAGGTGTCCCCCAGTTGTCTCCCCAATGTTCTCCTTGCTGTTCCCAATGTCCCCCCAGCTGTCCCCCCAATATCCCCCCAGTTGTCCCCCCAATGCCTCCACAGTG
>NW_008696742.1:0-259 GCF_000695815.1 Acanthisitta chloris
ATTTAACAAATAAGAATATACCACGATGGCTAGTGTTCACCCAGCAGCAGGAAAGAAATAATGTCTTCATTTGTCTTTGCATATTCCCTTGAATGCTTAATAGAATATATGTATCCCATTATATATGTCTCTGTATCCCAATCACATGTCATTCACAGTGAAAGCACCATGGGCAGTGCCTAACAAAAAAGTTCTGGTGAATTGACTGAGCTTGTACCTTTCTTTGAAAAACCCATAATGAAGAAATACTCCTGAAAGA
>NW_008696743.1:0-259 GCF_000695815.1 Acanthisitta chloris
AACAATTCCTTTAAATTTAACCTTATCATAGCAAATCTAAAATGAATAATAGTCAAATGAATGGAACACAGATACATGAACTGTGCTCTGTCTGCAACAATTGGTTTACACTGATTTAGTTCCTCAGTTTTCAAAAGCAGAACTATTTGCAGTGCTAAGGCAAAAGTTTTCCATCAGCAGGAGTTCATGAAACCAAGGATGAATAACAGTATATAGATATGGTGTGCATGTTGGAAATTGATTAGCTAAAGAAAAAGCT
>NW_008696744.1:0-259 GCF_000695815.1 Acanthisitta chloris
AAATACCCTAAAATTCCCCAAAATTCCTTACACTTCTTGAAAATTCTCCAAAATGCCATAAAATTCCCTAGAATTCCCCAAAATTCTGTAAGATTCCTGGAAATTCTGAAAAAATTCCCTAAAAGTCCCAAAAATTCCCCAAAATGCTCTTAAATCCCCTAAAATTCCCAAAAATTCACTAAAATTCTGCAAAATTCCCCAATTGCCCTAAAATTACCATGTAAACCACAAAAATTCCTGAATATTCCCCAAAATTCCC
>NW_008696745.1:0-259 GCF_000695815.1 Acanthisitta chloris
TCCCTGTGCCCCTGGGGCAGGACTTCGGGGTTCCCCGGGGTGCCGTGGGGCTGTGGTGGCGCCTGGGGGCTGTGGGACAGGACTGGGGGATCCCTAAGGAGCAGTGTGAGGCCTGGGTGACCCTGTCCCAGCGAGTCGGGCAGGATTTGGGGATCCCTGAGGGTTCTGTGAGGCTGTAGTGACCTGTGGGATGCAGGGCAGGATTTTGGGGTGCCCTAGGGTGCCATGAGACGTGACCCTTCTCTCTCTCCCTGTGGGA
>NW_008696746.1:0-259 GCF_000695815.1 Acanthisitta chloris
GACTGTGGTAGGTATCAAGGAATTAACTTGCTGATTTTAATAGGGTGTTGTACATTTAAAAAAGCCTGAACCACAAAACCAAACAAGCAAACCCACCAAAACATACACAAATCCACTTTACTGCCTGGCTGATCAAATTCAAGGCACAAGACAATAAAGTTCCCATCACTGATGTGCACCACCTCCTGATCCCCAAAGCAAGTGATCTAACCAGGGAGCTCTTTGCTGTTTTACCTTATCACTTTATTGGTCTTGCCTG
>NW_008696747.1:0-259 GCF_000695815.1 Acanthisitta chloris
AAATGGGCCAAAAAATGAGATAAAAATAACACAAAAAAAAGGGGAAAAATGAGGCAAAAATGACCCAAATCTTGAGCCAAAATTAAACGAAAAATGAGGCAAAAATGACCCAAAAATGAGAAAAATTGGACCAAAAAAATCAGGTAAAAATGAGCCAAAAAATGAGGAAAAATTTGGCCAAGAAATGAGGTAAAAATGGCCCAAAAAATGAGGCAAAAATGAGCCAAAAAAAGAGCCAAAATGGGCCAAAAAATGAGAT
>NW_008696748.1:0-259 GCF_000695815.1 Acanthisitta chloris
CCTGGTTCATCCTGTTTCAGAATGTGAGTGGGTTCTTTCTGCACCCGGTGGGGCTGGAGGTGCTGGTGGACCACAGCAGCCTGGACATCTCCCAGTGGGTGGTGAGCAGAGTCTTCTACAACGGGCAGTACTACAGGGACATGGTCCAGCTGGAGAGTGCCTACGTGCAGGGTCGCATCAGCGTGGAGAAGGTGAGGAAGGCACCGTGGGATGGAGACTTCTCCTCCATGAAGCCCCGAGCACCCTCAGCTGCGCTGTT
>NW_008696749.1:0-259 GCF_000695815.1 Acanthisitta chloris
ATCCTCCTCACACCTCCATCCTGCAGAACCACAGGCAGAGGATAAATCCTGCCTCTGGCTTGTGGTCAGCAGCTACGCCCACCCTGAAGGGAAGCTGTGCCCAGAAATTCTCCATCTGGAAGCATTTTCATGGCTGAGGGTGAAGGACAGGTCACTTCTAGATGGTAATATCTGATCATAGACCAAGTCCATTTGCACATCAGCTATGTGATGCACTTCACCACACACAAAAGTGATGATGAAACAGGAATGAACCTGA
>NW_008696750.1:0-259 GCF_000695815.1 Acanthisitta chloris
ATGATATATGTCAGATTTCACCTTGATATCATTCATATTGGGAAGAAATAGCCTGAAATAAGAGAAACAACAGCAAAATAAGTTTCTACAAGTGAATATCTGCAGGTTGTAATGTTCCCCTTTTTCAAATTGACATGATTTAATTACATTAGTAAGGAATTTCTGGTAAGTCACTGTACAATTAGGCAAATTTGAGTAGTTAAATCAGTAATTACCAGCACAACTGCATTCATAAGTTGCAACTTAATTGTTTTATTGA
>NW_008696751.1:0-259 GCF_000695815.1 Acanthisitta chloris
TCCTTGGCAATGCCTTGTGCTGCCACCAGAAATGGGGAGTGTTGGTCCCTGCTGCTCGGAAGGCCAAGCAGGGAGGATCAGTGTGGAGAAGGAATCAGGGATGCCTTATGTGCCTGGAGGGTGTGCGAGGCAGGGAAGGAGCAGCAGTGTTGGGGAGGGAGTGGAGTCCTTGCCAGCTCCTCCCATCAGGTGTGCAGGGACTCAGCTCTCTGGGGCAACCCAAACCCAACTGCCCTGCACACTGTGTCTCTGGGCCCTG
>NW_008696752.1:0-259 GCF_000695815.1 Acanthisitta chloris
CTGGGGGGACACAGGGACCCCCCCAAGATGAAACCGAGACCCCTCCAGGTGAAACTGGGCTCCTTACAGGATTTAACTGGGCTCACCCAGGATCAAACTGGACCACCCAGAAATAAACTGGGTTAAACTGGGCTCCCCCTAGGATTAAATCAGCTCCTCAAGATTAAACTGGGGTTTCCCCAAGAGTTAACTGGGGTCCCCAAAGATCAAACCAGTGTTCTCCCAGGACTGAGCCCCCCAGGATTAAACTCAGCACCTC
>NW_008696753.1:0-259 GCF_000695815.1 Acanthisitta chloris
ACTAGAAGCAAATGGGATTCTTCGCAGAAGAAACTTCCTCTTGAAGGGTTTTCTTGCCAAAAGAAGGTTTCTCAGGCCCAGGATGGTGTCTCTGGGAGGGTGTGGAGGGGATTAGTCACCCCAGAATAACCCAGAGGTTAAGGCAAGGGCACATCAAGTTCAAGTTGCAACTGAATTTCATTTGAAGCAAGAACTAGAATTTGATCATCTACAAATGTGATGAACATCCTGACCACAGGACTGTTCCAGAAAGGACTTA
>NW_008696754.1:0-259 GCF_000695815.1 Acanthisitta chloris
TGGGTGTGTGAGCACTGGGGTCACTGGTATCCCCGGTGGGGGTGTATCCCCTCACTCCCCCATCCCTGGTAGCACTGGTGTCACTGCTATCCCTGTGTGTCTGTGTCCTGCCCTGTGTGCCGCTCCTGTGCTGCGCTGTGTGTTGGTGCTGTCGGTGCAGTGTCGGTGCCACGTGTTGGTGCCACGTGTGTCGGTGCTGTCGGTGCAGTGTGTGTCAATGTTTTCGGTGCCATGTGTGTTGGTGCTGCCAGTGCAGTCA
>NW_008696755.1:0-259 GCF_000695815.1 Acanthisitta chloris
GGATCAACTTCCCAGTGCAGGTTCCTCACCCAGCCTTGCCTCTCCCAGTGATGTGGTGTCAGCACCTTCTGTTTCAAGGGGTGATGAAGCAGGACCCATCTCAGATGCAGCTCCTGGCCCTGACAGCTTGTCCTCAGCCTCTCCAAAGAGTGAAACTGGCACAGGCCTTGGTCTAGTAGAGGGGACTGAGAGTGTGGGGGATGTGGCACAGGCAGGAAACCCAGAGAGCCAAAGTCCCTACATGGAGACAAGTTCTTCA
>NW_008696756.1:0-259 GCF_000695815.1 Acanthisitta chloris
AGAACTGCCTCTAATCAGCAAGTCAAAATATATAATTGCCACAAAAGTCAATATTAATGAGTTGTTAACCACTTAGTAGCTGAGGTACTGCAACATTTCATTATCTCTGTGTTCTGTGTGGTATAGACCAAATGTTTTTTCAGTATGTTTTACTAAACTCTATGGTGATTTATCAAAGCAGACATTAATTCCTCCACTGGGCAGTTTTCATATTCATATATGATAATAAAGAACAGAGTGGGAATCAACATGAACCTTA
>NW_008696757.1:0-259 GCF_000695815.1 Acanthisitta chloris
TCTCCCTGGCAGTAGTTACCCAGCACCCTGTGTCTTGCTACTTCTGTTTCCTAAAAGCGGCCACATGTTTCTGGGCATCATATCTCATCTCCTGGTGCATGTGCATGCCTCCAGATTTGTTGGTTGGCACCATGCCACATGGATACAAGTGCCTATTTGGTTTCTGGTTCACCATTTCTGACTCCAAAAGTTCCAAGACAGACTCTACAAATATTTGCCCAATCTGTGATGTTCTGAAACAAAAATGTCAGTCTTAAGG
>NW_008696758.1:0-259 GCF_000695815.1 Acanthisitta chloris
TGAGGACACCTGAGGACACTCAAGGCCCCACGTTGGCCCAGGAGGAGCCATGAGGGGACACACTGCCCCTGACTCTGTTCAGGCCACTCATGGCCTGGCGTGGCCTGGCGTGGCACGGCGCGGGGCACACGCAGGGACACGGGGCAGGGACACGGCACAATAAAGGTGGCCATGGCTGGTGGCACAGTGGGGGCTCTGTGAGGGTCTTGGGGGGGTCCTGGTGTGACACTGGAGGGGTTGGAGGGGGTCCTGGTGTGAC
>NW_008696759.1:0-260 GCF_000695815.1 Acanthisitta chloris
CTGCCAGCAGAGCAGGGACGGGCACTGAGGGTACTCCCAGCTCTGTGCAGCAGCTGGGACACAAGGGGTGCTGGAAGGCACTGCCTGTGCTCAGCACCCACAGCTGCCTCTGTCCTCCACACACAGCTCCAAGAGCGAGTCAGAGCTCCTGCTGGGGCCTGCGGGTCCTGTGTGTGCACAGAGCTCTGGGCAGACTGTGCAGTGAAGGAGCCTTTATATCTGCTGAGGAGCTCTGAGGCCATAGGCAGCCTCAGCCACTG
>NW_008696760.1:0-260 GCF_000695815.1 Acanthisitta chloris
GGAGGAGGGACCGTGGAACCGACCCCGCCACAGACCCCAGGGGAGGGACCGCGGGCACCGACCCCGCCACACAACCCTGGGGGATGGAGAAGGGACCGTGGAACCGACCCCGGGGGAGGGAGGAGGGACGGTGGAACCGACCCCGTCACAGCCCCCGTGCCAGCGGGAGCGGCCACCAGCGCTCGGGAGGTGGTGGGGCCGTGAGGGAGATCTGCAGTTGGCACACCGCGATGCACACTGAGACCCCCAGGCTGGGCACA
>NW_008696761.1:0-260 GCF_000695815.1 Acanthisitta chloris
GCTGAAAGCTGAAATAGAATGAAGCTGTCTTGATTTTATGGTGACTTGGGGAGAGGGTAACTATCACAGCACCCAGAGATTAGTTGCAGCTGCAGAAATATTAATAAGCTTCAAATTTCCTGATTAGTACCTTGAAAGATTAAGGTTTTCTGTTCATAAGCAAGAAATGCCACATAATCATGACATCATCTGTGTTTACCCATTAAATCATTCATCTTATAATTCCAGAGCGCTCAGTGATCTTTGTGGATCTCATACAT
>NW_008696762.1:0-260 GCF_000695815.1 Acanthisitta chloris
ATTCCTGTGCTCCTTTTCAGAGGTGCTGAAGCGTCTGGATGATGCTTCGGCGGATGTGCGAGTGGCAGCTGCTCACACCTTGGCTAATTGGTTTAAGTGCTTAAAGGACAGTGATGTGAAATCCTCAATGGAAGGTCATATTGAGTTTCTGTACCAAGAACTGTTGGTACATCTCGATGACCCAGATCAGAATCTCCAAACTGCAGTCCTAGGTAAGACTTTCAGTCTTATATACTTTTAACAAAGCTCTTTAAATCATG
>NW_008696763.1:0-260 GCF_000695815.1 Acanthisitta chloris
AGAGGAGAATCTCTGAGCTGGCCTGAGAGGAGCAAGCATAGCTCCTCAACACTCTGTCCCAAGCTGCTGAGACTAGTAGAAACCACACTGGGAAATGGGGTCCATGGTTGTGGAGGCTGGGCCTGGAAAATCCCTCTGCAAGTGAGGGGTGGAGGATCAGTTCAGTTCATCCTCTTCATTGCATTGCCCAGAGCCTGGAAATCCAGGGCTGTGCAGGAATTCTGCCTCCTACCTCTCCCTTTCTTTTCCTTGCAGTGGTC
>NW_008696764.1:0-260 GCF_000695815.1 Acanthisitta chloris
ATCACATTACCAGAAAGTATTAAAAACATAGAAGGGCTCAGTGTAACTACTAGCAACATATAAAAATCAATAATGTGCAGCTTAACAGCTTTGATGCTGCTTCTATTAGACTTACCTATGAAAGCTACAGCAATCACCTGCCTTTCCAGTTATTCCTCTCATCCACCCCAACCCACTGCTATTTGTCTTCTTGGCTTGTCCTGGCTTCAGCCTCAACCCCCAGCCTTCCCCACACTATCCTGACTTCCAGTAAAATGGGG
>NW_008696765.1:0-260 GCF_000695815.1 Acanthisitta chloris
TCTGTGAACACAGAAGTTACCTTTTGCATTTGTAAAACCAAATGTGTTCTGTCATCACTGAAATTAGTGTTGCACTTATGACACATTTCTGTCTTCTGAACATTATGAATACACGTGGTACATGGTTCCTAAAGCACGTGGTTCCTGCTCCCCCCCAACCCCCCAAAATCCCACTGTTGTTGGATTGTTATGTTGTCAAAAACATTGAAAGACACAGACAGGAGTATAAAGACAGATTTGGGGCTGTTCAGCCTGGAGAA
>NW_008696766.1:0-260 GCF_000695815.1 Acanthisitta chloris
GATCTCATCTGTAAATATATTGGTCCTTGTTATCATCACTGGATGCAGCTCAAATCTGAAATGAAATACAGTCAGAAGTGGGAGAGTTCTCAGTGCTTGACCTGATGTTGGCTGTTGGGCTTATGTGTATTTCAGGTTTCAGTATCTTTTCTGTAACAGAAGAAGCTTTCCACAAGACTCCAAGAGTGCAGAAATTAATACACTGGGGTTTTGGAGAAGGGATAGGGCAGTAAAGTCTTTCTTTTTCAATTTTCAGAGGT
>NW_008696767.1:0-260 GCF_000695815.1 Acanthisitta chloris
CCAGTGCACCCACAGTGCTCCCCCAGTGCCCCCAACATCCCCTGGAGTGCCCCTGTGCTCCCCCAGTATCCCCCAGGGTCCCCCCAGTGCCCCTCACAGGATGCTCCTCTCGATCTTGTTCATGGGCTGGAAGCGCCGCCGTGGCTCCCCAGTGGCCTGGATGAACTGGGACACCTCCTGCTCCATCTGGGACACACACCGGGGGTCGGGGGCAGCCCAGGCACGGGAGGGACACCCCGGGAGGGTCTCTGTGCCCAGGG
>NW_008696768.1:0-260 GCF_000695815.1 Acanthisitta chloris
ATGAGCCAAAAATCCTCCCTCCCCATCGAAGGGGGTGGAGTCTCCGTGAAACCCTTCGGCGAAGAAGATCATGATGTCTGCAGGGCCTTGGCCGCCATCTTGGATGGCGCCGTAAGGGATTTCCCGGAAGGTTAACGGCGCCGCGCGAGCCCAAACGGCGAAAGCTCTTCGGATGGAGGAGAAGGTGGAGGCTTGGCCGAGTTTGGGGGTGAAGTTTTGGATGCTGGAGGGGGGAAAAAATGGTGGGTTGGGGGGGAAAA
>NW_008696769.1:0-260 GCF_000695815.1 Acanthisitta chloris
TACACCAAAATCCACTGCACTCTCCCACAGCTTTGTTAATACTCTGGAGCTAATAGGAGCAGTAAAACTTATATCAAGGTCTGAAATAAGTCTCTGATTTTAACTGATTATGCACCATCAATAGATACACCAAAGGAGAATCTGGCTTAGGTTTTCAGGGGGAATGAATGATTCTGAGCACCTCAATTTTTGGACATCAGGCTTGATGCCATCCTCAATGTGTGTGGAAAAGAGATTGAGCAGAGCAAGCATCTACAAAC
>NW_008696770.1:0-260 GCF_000695815.1 Acanthisitta chloris
CAAAGTCTCAGTGCTGCCAACCTCAGGGTTCCCAGAGAGCTTCCTCTGCAATCTCCAAACTTTGCATTGCATTTCCTGCACCCATAGCACCACTTCTTAAAAACACCTTATTGTTCACAGGAATCCTGTACCAGTTATGCTCAGACACATCACCACACACAGGGTACAAGGCAAGAAGGATAGAGTCCTGTGATTGCCACTGGCACAGGTTGACCAGAGAAGTTTTGGATGCTCTGTCCCTGGAATTGTTCAAGGCCAGG
>NW_008696771.1:0-260 GCF_000695815.1 Acanthisitta chloris
CTATCTATTATTATCCTGATCCTCCACTCTGGCCAAAGTTTTGCTGTCTATGACTTCCAAATATCTTTGTAAGATGTCTTTCAAGTGAATCTTGCTATTGGTTCTCAAATCTACAGACTGACAGGACAGCTGCTTTAAGTTTCCTGCACGCTCTCTGAAGTTTCCCTGCATATGAAAAACTGCTGCTTTGTACACTAAAGAGACTTTCATTTTTTTCTGAAAAGAACTGCAATGTGATTGGCAATTTGACGACTGGGTTG
>NW_008696772.1:0-260 GCF_000695815.1 Acanthisitta chloris
TTTGAGTTGGGTTTGGCCTCTTGGCTCTGAGATGGTGTGGCCTGGGATGGTCCCACGCGGCACCCAGACCCTGCCAGGAGCTGGGCAAGTGCTGCCTGAACTGCCTGGGGGTTGTTCACGGCGAGGATCTAACCCTAAAAAACCCCCTGAACTTACAGCAGGTGGATAAATGGTGGTTTCGTATTGATGAGGGTGATTTTCACGCAGCCGAGCAGGAGTGGAGGTAGCTGATGTCAGTGGTTTGGTGGTTTTGGGTGCTT
>NW_008696773.1:0-260 GCF_000695815.1 Acanthisitta chloris
GTTCTGAGTTCTTGTCTGCCTGAACCAGCCCAAAAACCTTTGGCACTTGTTCTGCACCAGAGAATTACCTATTTTGGATCGAGGCTCCAAAGAACTCTAGAGTGAATGACCTGCACTTGCCTTTGGATGAACGTCATGAATTGTTCATGAACGGGACAAACAAACACTCCTTGTGTTGGACTGAGGTCTCAGTGCCACTGCAGGGTGGTTTCCCTTGGACTTGGCTAACCATGGGACAGAACTCGATGCCTTTTGTGTGT
>NW_008696774.1:0-260 GCF_000695815.1 Acanthisitta chloris
ACAGAAATATTCAAATCTGATTACTGAGGTTAAGGACTATTTTTGTTCTCATTTTGAATATTTTGTATGATTCTGTGATGAACTAGATTTGATACTCAAGGTGATGTTTTTTTGGATACATCCAGATTGTGCAGTCTAACCTCATTTACACTGATATCCTTGTAAAAATAATGACAGAATATTTGTTCATCCAAGTAATTAACACAGAAGTATGTGTATCCCAGCTGTAATATGTGACTACCAAAGAAACATGAAAGAGA
>NW_008696775.1:0-260 GCF_000695815.1 Acanthisitta chloris
CTTGCAGCTTTTGGATATGCAGGTTTTTCCCTTGAGTGCAGCCATGCTTTTTGTGGTGCCTTTTCTGGAATATTTTCTGATGCATTACACTATCAGCATTTTATATGATACTCCTCCTGTCTGTGGAAAGCCCCTGTCCCTTGGCCAGCCCTGTGGTATGGCCACTGTCATGTTTTTAGCAATAACCAGAGAAAGATGATGCCTTAAATATAAACTTATGTTTTCTAAGCATCAGGAGGAAAATGTTCCTGAAAAAAAAA
>NW_008696776.1:0-260 GCF_000695815.1 Acanthisitta chloris
TGGGGGATGTGCCACCACACCTTCCTCATGACAAAGAGTCTTCTCTCCCACAGTCCACAATTCTGTCTGGAGGGATGGAGTGGGTGGATTCCTACCATCCATGCTGCCAGCAGATTTTGTCAGGCCTTCAGGAATGCTCACAGGAACTCTGAGTCCCAAGAAGGGATCCTGAGGCAGTGACTATAAATCTGAGCCTTTGCAATAGTCGCTGCAGATAGCTGGTCTCCCCTTCAAGAAGTGTGCTGGTTTGGGCTGAAGTA
>NW_008696777.1:0-260 GCF_000695815.1 Acanthisitta chloris
TGAAGTCTTTGGCAACATTGGGAAGGCAAAAATCACGTCTCTGACGAAGCTTTTGGGAGATACTTGGAGAATCTTGTTTTATGAACTATCCTCTTATCACTTCTGTCTCTACAGCTCCTTGAGAGTAAGAGACTCTTTAGTCCAGTGAGATTGTGATGGGTTTTGGAGGCTGGAGGGAATTTGCTGTGTGAAACATCTTATATTTAAAATGCAACTTTGCTGACAGATCATATGGTTTTTATGTTTATATATATATATAT
>NW_008696778.1:0-261 GCF_000695815.1 Acanthisitta chloris
TGACGTAATAACGGCTAACGAGGTGGCGGTGCTGCTAACCGCATGGTCCGGGCTGGTACCGGTCAGGTCTCTTCCTCGGGGGCACACTCGTGATATAATCGCCCCTGCTGGCAGTCGCCCGCACCGCTCTCAGAGCGCCCGTAACCCGGCGGGCACTCAGCGTTGGCTATGCCTTCCGTCTTCTGCTACTCCTGGGACTCAGCAGGCGCTCATTGGCCTTGACGCCTCGGGCGGGCTCTGCCGCTACCTTACGATTGCGGG
>NW_008696779.1:0-261 GCF_000695815.1 Acanthisitta chloris
TCTTGTGGTTGGCAGTGCTGAAAACCATAGGAATGTTCAAGGAGTTGAGTGTTGATCTGTTGCTCATCAGCTGCACAGAGGGAGTCCTCAGTGCTCTCCAGGTGATTTCTTGCACATCCTCATCTAACTCCATACTGCACAAGCCTCCAGTGGTCTGGACTGGTAGTTATAGGCCTGGCACAATGGTTCTTTTGTCTGGTTTTTTTTTTGAAAGGCAAGAGGGATGACCCTGGCAACTACAGGCCTGTTAGTCTCACTTCA
>NW_008696780.1:0-261 GCF_000695815.1 Acanthisitta chloris
AGTTGCCTTTTTTGGGTTCCCAGTTGCATTTTTTGGGTTTCCAGTTGCCTTTTTGTTGCTCCCAGTTGCTTTTTGGTGTTCCCAGTTGCCCTTGGGTGGTCTCAGGGTGCTCCCAGTCCCTCGTGTTGCTCCCAGTTCCCCGTTTTTCCTGGTCCCAGTTGCCCCTCCCTCTCACGTCACTCTGGACTTTGCCCCCCCAGACCTGACCCAGCCCTGATGGAAACTCTGCGGTGAGGGGGAACTGGGAGAACTGGGAGAACT
>NW_008696781.1:0-261 GCF_000695815.1 Acanthisitta chloris
TGTTTTACTGTGTAGCTAACTACAGACAAAGGGGAAGAAACAGAGAAGGAGTTGCTGTCATGAATCCTGTGGATCAGGATGTATTACAAGTAGTAGTGCAATTCATAGAAGAAAGCCCAAAAGTGGACAGTTATACTTCATAGTTAACCAGTGTGCACAAAACCTTAACTCAGGACAGATATGCACTCCAGTAATTGGCAATCACACAATCATTTTTCAAAGAAACAAATGTAACATCAGAGATCATTTTTCCTGTCTTCT
>NW_008696782.1:0-261 GCF_000695815.1 Acanthisitta chloris
ACCTCTTATCAGCGGTGGCCAGCAGCAGTGGCCAGCAGCAGGGCACTGCCGAGGCTTGACGCGTCCCGGGGCAGTGTGATGCAATGCCCTGCAATCGCAGCAGGCAAAAGGTTCCTATGACACAGCGGGGTCGGGGCCAGCTGGCTGGACAGCAGCTCTCCGAGAAGGTTCCAGGGGTCCTGGGGACTTGCAAGCAGCTCCTATCATGTCAGCAAGTCCTTCCAGCTGTGCCAGGTCACAGACCTTTACTGGGAACATTTT
>NW_008696783.1:0-261 GCF_000695815.1 Acanthisitta chloris
CAGGTGTAGACGTCCCCAGGTGTGCCCTGGGCCACCCTGAGCCCCGAGCTGCGCCCGTAGGTGCCGTCGGCCGCGCGTCGGTGCCCGGAGCTCCAGGTGTGCCCAGGTGGCACCTCCAGGGGGGTCGGGGCACCTTTGGGGTGATGTTCCCAATGGATCTCGACGTCCAACGGGAAGAAGCCAACGGCGTCGCAGAGCAGCTCCGACGCCACCCCGGGCACCAGCTCCAGCGGCGAGGGGTGAACCGTCACCTGCGCGGGC
>NW_008696784.1:0-261 GCF_000695815.1 Acanthisitta chloris
TGGGATGGGGAAAAATGGGAATTCTCAGCGCTGGGATGGGGGAAATGGGATTGTCCATACTGGGCAAACTGGGATTTTCCGGCCTCACCTGCTGGTGCCACCCTGAGGATTTCCCAGTCCTTGGAGTCGTTGGGATCAGGAATTCCCAGTTCCTCCTCCAGTTCCAGCCGGGAAACCACGTTGGGTTTGGGAATGGGAAAATCTGGGCCGGAAAAATGGGGGAAAAAAAGGGGAAAAAAAGGATTATTTTGGGGGTTATTT
>NW_008696785.1:0-261 GCF_000695815.1 Acanthisitta chloris
AGGGACAGGCACGAGGGAAGCGCTCGGACGGACGGGTCTGTGCGGGTGCAGAGGTCCCGGAGCTGTGCGTGGGGTGGCCCCGGGATCACCCCCAGCAGCCAAAGCACCGGCGGCACCCACGGGCGGCACCTCGGTCTGGGTCACTAACCCACCTGGGATCACCCACGGTCGTGCCCCCAAACTGCCAGTGTTTCACCCCAAAATGCTGCTTTTGGTGGTGTTTGTGTATTTCTTCTTTTCCATCATATAAAAAAAGAATGG
>NW_008696786.1:0-261 GCF_000695815.1 Acanthisitta chloris
AGGCTGCAGAAGTAGCTGCAAGCCTTCCTACGCTCCAGTTGGAAAGGATGTGGAGAACGAAATGAGTATCCCTGGCACGTAAGAGCACACTTGCCCCCTAATTAGCTGAATCTTGCTTGCATTGGATAGGGCTTTATTTCTGCAGATTGCGGAACATATTAACTGCTATTCCATACCCCTGCTATGTAGATTTTTCTGTTGAAACTCTTTTCTTCAAACACCTCAACGATTAAACTGCAGTATTACTGAGAAAGTGAATAA
>NW_008696787.1:0-261 GCF_000695815.1 Acanthisitta chloris
GGTCTCCTCCAACCTTGATGGTTCTGAGTCTGACATCATCTCAAGGGATGGTTATCCTTGTGCTTTCTGCCTTGCTCTGCCAAGGAGCAGTGGAGATCAGTGATGGGCACCGGGCTCAGACCAGCAGGTCCCAGGGAAAGCTTCCTAGAAAGTGCTGGAGATGATATTGATTAAGTGAGCAGACACTGGGCTTGCAGCACTGAGGGCTGATGCCACATCCTTTTGTGAGGAGCCATTAAAAACATTCCCTCTATTAGCTGA
>NW_008696788.1:0-261 GCF_000695815.1 Acanthisitta chloris
ATGGTCTGGGTATGATTATCAATGAATCCCTAGAAGTGACTTCTGAGGTAAGAGCAGGAGGGCAACATAGACCAAATGACCTTCATTGCACTTGATGTTATGTCAAATGCTGACATCCCACAGTAGAGCAATAAAACAACCCTGCTTTGAAATAAAACATCGCAAGGAGCACATCGTGCATATATGGAAGTACATACAGGGTGAAGAACCATAACCACATGAACAGATAAAACGACATTGTGACCAGTGGCTCTGGACCTA
>NW_008696789.1:0-261 GCF_000695815.1 Acanthisitta chloris
AGGTCTAGAACATAAGTTGTATGAGGAGTGCTGAGGGTACTGGGATTAAGTGTGAAGAAAAGAAGGACTTGTTACCAGGTGTGCCACCTTTTTTTTTTTTCATGGGATCCAACAAATTCTGAATTACAAACAGCAAATAATTCTTCTGTGAGTGTTCCAGAAGTTTGAACTGGAGGATCTCTTGATCTAGTTGACAATGTCCCTGTTTGTTGCAGGAGGGTTTTACTAGATGACCTTCAAAGGTCCCTTTAGCTCTCCTAA
>NW_008696790.1:0-261 GCF_000695815.1 Acanthisitta chloris
CCCTAGTACACACTGGGACTCTGGTCTCCCTAAATATCCAGACTGGCACCTGTTTGGAGTATGGTACTGTTTCTGCCATGATCATGTTCCCTCTTGTTGGAGATTAGGGCATGTAGCTGCAGGCAAGTAGACTTGGTGCACCTGCATGTTTTATTGTGACATGGAGCTGGGCACACAACCAGAAAAGTGGGAAATGTTTTTGAGTCAGGTGTCTCAAGGAGATGCTACCTAGCAATGACTATGAATAGGAAACAAAAACCC
>NW_008696791.1:0-261 GCF_000695815.1 Acanthisitta chloris
TCTGGTGAGCCCAGTCCTGTGCCACAGAGTGCTGCTACTAAGGAACTCCCATTAAAAGTAACCGCCTCAAAGTACACACAAGCCCTAATCTACATTGAAGGAGTAGAACCAGCTGTTTTAAGGGAAAGCAAAATATCTGGACTATTTAATTTTCAATTAAACATCACATAATTTGACAATTTGCAGATCATTTTCCTTTCAAAATTAAACTCTCTGCTTAGTTGAGCAAATCTACTAAAACTATTGCAGCTGCAGGTAACA
>NW_008696792.1:0-261 GCF_000695815.1 Acanthisitta chloris
TTTTTTTCAGCTGATTTCTGATTTTTGCTTTATACCATAGTACACTTTATACCATAGTATGAAGTGGGAGGATTATATCATAGCAATTTTTCCTTTGTACCATACAAAGTTATTAATAAACACCAAATTCAGTACTGTCCTAATTCCCACTTATCTATGATGGATATGGTCCTAAAGCCTCCACTAAAACCAGCTACCTACAGCAACTCACAAAGCATTATGAATTATTTTCAGTCACATTTCTGAATCCTAATGTAGCAA
>NW_008696793.1:0-261 GCF_000695815.1 Acanthisitta chloris
GAGAAAGAGAAGGGAGAGAGAAAGAGAGAGGAAGAGGGACTTGAGAAGAAAAGAGAGTAAGGGTGGAGAAAGAGGAAGTGATGAGAGAGAAAAGAAAGTATGGAGAAAGTGGAGCTGGAGAAAGGAAGAGGAAGGGGGAGGGGAGAAGGAGAACAGAAAGGAGAGGGAGAGGCAGCAGAGGGGGAAGAGGAGAGAGAAGTGGCCTGAGCAGAGCACGGAGCGCTCGGCCGCGGCGAGGAGCCGGCGCCACGCGGCACAGCG
>NW_008696794.1:0-261 GCF_000695815.1 Acanthisitta chloris
CAAACAGATTCCAGATCTGACCTGGCACCACCCTTGGCCCTTGGGGTATCTCTCCCTTCTGTGGTGGATTAAAACAACTTGTCCTTTAGAAATTCCTGGCCCAGCTGCAGCTTCCCAGGAGGAAATCGTCCTGCAGATAAGGAATGCTCAGAGCCTGGAGCTTCCCAACTCCAGGTATGCCAAGCCCAGCCCTGGGCTGAGCTCAGTGGGAGTGAGACTGGGGAGGATGATGCTGCTGCTCATTCCTAGCCTGGCTGAATT
>NW_008696795.1:0-261 GCF_000695815.1 Acanthisitta chloris
CTCATGCCGGAGATGAGCAGCACTTCTAAGATGACGAGCGGCTCCCTTCACGTAAGGCGAACGTAGACCTGCTGTCAGCTAAAGAATGTGCTAAGTACCATGTCCAGCAGTTATGCTGACATTATCTGCCACTCATCTGACACTTGGCCTGTTAGCAGCTGGGGCTGAACTGCTGCATTACACGACTGCTATCTTGACTCAGGACTGCTCAGTTTATGGGGCACCTGTAACAAAACTATCACTGCTCCACTGTGCAGACTT
>NW_008696796.1:0-261 GCF_000695815.1 Acanthisitta chloris
ACACCACTATGGAGCAGGACAGGTCCTGAGCACCCCTGTGTGCTGTCCCCCCACAGCTTCCCCGTGGTGTTCTGCATCAGTGTGACAGGGCAGCACATCCCCCCGAGCATCCGTGAGTGCCAGTGTCACCGGGGGGACACGGGCACCGCTGGGGTGTCACTGGGGGTGTCCCCGGTGCCACCCCACGCTGTGCCCTGCCAGGCCTGGAGGCTGAGCTGCAGCTGGACCGGCTGAAGTCCCGACCGTCCCGCAGGGTCCTGC
>NW_008696797.1:0-261 GCF_000695815.1 Acanthisitta chloris
AAAAAAAAAAAAGAAGCTTCAAAGTTACACCCCGAAAGTCTGAAATTGATGGCAGGACCTACAACAAATATTAGGAGTGACTGAAGGGATACCGGCTGGGGAAAGAATTTTTGAAGGACTGACCAGGCATAGCCTAACAGATTGTTCCAGAGTTTATGAGAACATGCAGTCATGAAGTCAATGTCATCAAAGATGTTTGAGTCATCACAGACCTGTGTGTGAAAATAGGAATATCTCTCTTCTTCAAAGCAACATTAAAAA
>NW_008696798.1:0-261 GCF_000695815.1 Acanthisitta chloris
CAGCTTTGTAAAATACAAACCTTCACCACAAGAGGAGTCTGTAGCAAGTTCAGCTCTGAGGGTCTTGAGAAATTCTTTTGTGAGCCAGAGCGATGTGTAGCTGGGTGCAGGGGGCTGGATGCCAGGAAGGAAGTAGAAGCTCTGCATGGTGACTGCCAGTTGTCCTGTGCTGCAGAACAGGAAGGCACAGGACGAACCACCAAATCCAGCAATCTGATAGGATACACAATTTATGAACATACATAAATCAGTAAGAAAAAA
>NW_008696799.1:0-261 GCF_000695815.1 Acanthisitta chloris
TTTTTTTCCCCAGAAAACCTAGTTTGGCTAAAAGTACATATGTGAGACTTTTGACAAGCATAGGATTGCCAGAAAGAAACATAGAGAAGAAAAGTCAATACTAGACAGTCAATAAATCAGACACACAGAAACTCTTATTCCAGATTTTAAATTCATAACAATTAGCACCAACAAATTAAACCTTATGCTCTTTTGTTTCAAGTAAATGCCTTGTTGGTTAATTGGTAGGAGATGTTTGACTTTACTAAAACTGTCTGATTT
>NW_008696800.1:0-261 GCF_000695815.1 Acanthisitta chloris
TCCTGATTGCCTCTGCTCTAATTGCAAAGGTAATGGCTTTGCGTCTAGAGCTGTTCCCAAAATGAGGTATAACTCAGCGATTAGGGATGTTTCCTCTTACCTCCAAGCTCTGTTGAAGTTTGCCCATCTCCCAGCGGATGCTGGTGTTCTCCTGGGACAACTTTTCACGGAGGCTCTTCTCAAAGGCAGACTGTCCCAGGGCCTGGGCTAACTGCAGGTCAAACCTGGAGGAGGAACACCCATTACCTCTCCTGAGGCCAG
>NW_008696801.1:0-261 GCF_000695815.1 Acanthisitta chloris
CCCTACTGGGCGTTTCCAGGAGCCTATCCTCTGGGTTAGTACTCCCAAAGCTAATTTTTGTCTCTCATTTACATATAATTGAAAGTCCTTACTCAAATCCGGAAGGCCCAGAGCCGGAGCTTCTTTTAAAGCTTGTTTTAAATTTTGAAAGGCATTTTTCCTCTGCCGATCCCAGGTCAATTGTGGTTCTTTCAGAGCTTCATATAGCGGTTTCGCCAGTAATCCAAAATTTAAGATCCATAATCGGCACCACCCCACCAT
>NW_008696802.1:0-261 GCF_000695815.1 Acanthisitta chloris
CGCGCCGCCGCCGCCGCCGCCCGCGCCGGCCCCTCACCCTCTCTGTCCGTGCAGGATCACCCTGGGCAACCAGCTGGACGGAATCCACCTGCTGGACCCCGACGTGGTGGCACAGTTCAAGCAGCACTACCCCGACGGCGTCATCTCCAAACCCAAGAGCATGTGAGGCAGGGGAAAAACACCGAGGGATCCTGGGGTGGGGGGAACGGACACGCGGGAACGGCGTCAGGAAATGGAGTTTGGACTCAGAAATGGCATCAG
>NW_008696803.1:0-261 GCF_000695815.1 Acanthisitta chloris
CAAAATTTACACAAAGTTTGGGCAAAATTTACAGCAAACCTACACAAAATTTACACTAAATTTAGACAAAATTGGCATGAAATTTAGGTAAAATGTACACAAAATTTAGATAAAATTTAGACAAAATTTAGACAAAATTTACATAAAATGTACACAAAATTTGCATAAAATTTAGATAAGATTTGCATAAAATTTAGACAAAATTTAGGCAACATTTACACAAAATTTACACAGAATTGACACAAAATTTGGACAAAATTT
>NW_008696804.1:0-261 GCF_000695815.1 Acanthisitta chloris
GAGAGGGGCGTGGCCAGGGGAGACAGGTGAGTCGTGGCGTGAACAGGTGAGGGGGGACCCGGGAACGCCGCCAACCCCTCAAATTGCTGTTTACTGTCGTGAAAATGGAGTGGTGGTGAGCCTTGCTACGACCTGTGCCTGCAGGAGGAGGTGAAGGTGAAGATGAAGGAGCTGAATGAGCATATCGTGTGCTTTTTGTGCGCTGGGTACTTCATCGATGCCACTACTATCACTGAGTGTCTGCACACCTGTGAGTATACT
>NW_008696805.1:0-261 GCF_000695815.1 Acanthisitta chloris
ATGCTTACAGCTTTGTTCATATTCCTTGGTGGATCCTTTCAGCAGCAGAAGGAGAAGAGAGAAAATGCCAAGAGAAAAGTGCAAAGTGTTCAGGGTGTGGCACAGAAAAAATGGTATTAACTTCATCTCATAAGGAAAATACAGATTTTATTAGCTAATATTGCAAAGTGCTGTGCTTGTGTTATACCTCAATTTAATTTGTCTTAGTCTAGTTTTTACTTCTCCACTAGTTTCTCTTAAACCTATGTATGTGTTTTATGA
>NW_008696806.1:0-261 GCF_000695815.1 Acanthisitta chloris
CTAAAATTCTGACTGTCCCTCTTTGAAGAGCTTGTGCTGAGCTTTTTCAAACTGCCTCTAAAAGAAGGAAGATTTTTATAGTGCTTTGTAGATTGCTAAGGAGTCCCCAGAAATGATAATCATTTGCAATGGAAACACTTGAAATATCAGAGCCATTTGCTTTGCTGTTTTGGTGTTAGGCCCAGATCAAACTCCCAATACATTTTGACATTGGACCAGAAATCTGTACCACTTCTTTGATGATCCTGGGATCCTTTTCAC
>NW_008696807.1:0-261 GCF_000695815.1 Acanthisitta chloris
GGTGCTGTGGGGTCTGGGTGGGTGCAGAATGGGTGGTGTGGGTGCTGAGGCCCCGTGTCCCCCCAGAGTACCTGTGCCACGTGTACGTGCGCGGCGATGGGCTGGCAGGGGTGCTGGTGGCCGACGGAGAGTACCCACAGAGGGTCGGGTTCAGCCTCCTCGACAAGGTGAGAGGGAGAAGGTGGAGGAGGAGATTGAGATGGAGGAGGTGGTTGGACAAGGCTTGGACCCACCTGGCCACGGTTGGGTGTCCTTGGCCAC
>NW_008696808.1:0-261 GCF_000695815.1 Acanthisitta chloris
GATGTGAGCCCTGAAATGGTGGGGATCGACCGTGTGGCCTTGCTGCCAGCCCGAGGTGGATGCCGAAGCTCCTGGCTCTGCCTCAGGCACAGAGGAGGTGTGAGCGCACTCTGGGACAGGCCCTGGGCGCGGGGAACGGATAAAAGGAGAGTGAGACGTGTGCCGCGGGGTGCCCACCGCCCTGGGCTGGGAGCTGTGAGACCATGCCAGATCCACGGGTGCTATCTACCTCTCTTTCTCATCCACTTTTCTCTTTTTCTC
>NW_008696809.1:0-261 GCF_000695815.1 Acanthisitta chloris
ATTCCAGCTCTGCCTCCAGGTGTGCAAAGGGCAGAGCAGACTCTCCCTGCTGTGCCCATCACCTGTGGCTACAGGTGATCAAACCTCTCCAGTGCCACAGCCTGTGCCCCCCCGGGGGTCTCACACACCTCCTCTGCGTCGTCGTAGTCGGTGCCAGGCTGGGCCGGGGCAAATCCCTCGGATCCCGTGAGCCCAGAGCTGCCAGGGCACGGGGCGAGTCCTGCGGGGTGGGAAACGGTGATTTGCCCCATGTGTGTGCCC
>NW_008696810.1:0-261 GCF_000695815.1 Acanthisitta chloris
CCCTGAGCAGTGTTGCCAGTGAAGATGCAGTTGATTTGTCTCTGTGATTTTATCTATGTGGCAAATTGATAAGCAGATTTTTGAGTCCTGTGTAATTATTGAATATAAATTATTAAATGTAAATCATTGACCATCTATGAAACAGATAAGTCTTTATGAAATGCAGCTGATAATTTGCATTGCTGTCCCATTGGGATATCAGCTCTGAGCACCCCTTGGATTTTCCATGCCAAGTGACAACACTTTGGCTGGTACAAAAGG
>NW_008696811.1:0-261 GCF_000695815.1 Acanthisitta chloris
CTGGTTGATTCTATGATTCTATATGATCATTAGCTAAAAAGTATGTTAACCGCGCCACATCCTAAGGGGTTAGGGTAACGACTCCGGGGAAAAACGATCAACCTTTATGTACGCCAACTACGGAATACGTATGATTTATGTGTGTAAAGGACTGGAAGGTTTTGGGAGCCAGAGACGCACCTCCGGAGGAGCATGCGGCGCCGAGTTGGGGCTTAACACTAAAACGGCGCTCGGGAGTTTGTTCCCGAAGCGGAGGGGCCG
>NW_008696812.1:0-262 GCF_000695815.1 Acanthisitta chloris
AAAAAAAAAAAAGAAAAGTAGCAGATCCCATGGCTGTCCACTAATATGCCTAATTTTAAGCAAGGGAATAGTAAATTGAAAATAAAGAACAGATAGAAATGCTTGAAGTACTTTGTAGACTGGGGTCAAAAATATATATATATCTCTGGATTTTAAAACTGTTGTTCCCTACATGGTGTGCTGGCCACATCTGGGAGATATTTCATTTGGTGTGATTTGCATAAAAATTGCTGTTCTGGTTTAACCCCAGCAGCAGCCCAGA
>NW_008696813.1:0-262 GCF_000695815.1 Acanthisitta chloris
TTATGCAAAGTGTTTATGGATATCACATTTGAATTTGCCTGCTTGTGGGAGAAAGATGGAAAAAACCTTCTCTGGTCTAAATCCAATCAGGGAACTGAAACAGGGGAGCAGGGAGGAGAGGGTTCATGTGGTTCCTAAGATGTCTCTGTTTCTACCCCGTTGCCACAGAGGGAGCAGTACCACCAGCAGCCCCCTGACTGCAGAGCAGCAGATACCAATAGGTATGTGACAGATAAAATGTCTCTCTAAAGTCTAATTTCTG
>NW_008696814.1:0-262 GCF_000695815.1 Acanthisitta chloris
GTTCAAAGCCCTTCAGAGTTGTCTCCTGGTTTATTCCCCTCTAGTTTATTGCAGGTGGTTTACATGTCTCATTTTGTCACAGGTGCCTACTTGAAAGAATAATTGTTCATCTGGGGCACATTCATGTTTTCTGACATAGTGCCTCTTTTCAGAGGAGTGCAGTGCTCTGATGCAGGTAATGTAATGCGTGGTTGCATCACTTAGGGGAAGGAATAGACTTTAAAACAGTCCTGACTATTTGTGTTGTGAGAAAATAAATAAC
>NW_008696815.1:0-262 GCF_000695815.1 Acanthisitta chloris
TGTGTGTGTCCCTGTGTGATAGGTTATGTGCTTTTCTCCCTCCGTGTGCGACCACTGCCCTCCCTAAGTCCCCGCAGCCACATCAGCAGCGCTCGGGGCAGAGTCCACTCCCCAACCAGAACACCCCACGGGCTGTCCCGGCCACCCCCCGCGCCCCGGGGATGCCCCGGGGGGGTCGCATCCCCGCGCCCACCTGCCCCGCAGGTTGCAGTCGGTGAAGTAGGTGTCGGAGAGGAACTTGTCGATGCGTTCCAGCGCCGTT
>NW_008696816.1:0-262 GCF_000695815.1 Acanthisitta chloris
GCCGGTCCCGGTCCAATCCGGTGCCGGTCCCGGTCCGATCCAGTTCCGCTCCGGCTATTTATATCGGCCCGAGCGCATCACCTGATCACGTGACCTCCCATCCCCCACCGAACCCCTCCCCAGCCCCCAGCCCCCCCGGACTGGGAGCACTGGGAGCGGCTGCACTGGGGACACTGGGACACTGGTGGCCCTGTCCCTGCCTGGACTGGGAGCACTGGTCCCAGCCATACTGGTATCCCTGGACTGGGATCACTGGTGGCAC
>NW_008696817.1:0-262 GCF_000695815.1 Acanthisitta chloris
CCCTCCCCTCATTATAGTATCGCACATGCTCATTAGAATCAGGCGGTGGCCCCAGGTGATCCCGGGGCTGCTTTTGCGACCACATAGTGGCTTAGTTTGCGAACTTTAGGTGCCCTCCCCGTACTTATAGTCCTTTTATTTCTGAGCTTTCACCTGGGCTAAGTGTACACATCGATCACGTCTTTATTCTCCTATTTCTTGTTCCATCCCTCCGACTTCTGGTTCCTACCCAGTAAGCACGTCCTATACATCTTGTCTAAAA
>NW_008696818.1:0-262 GCF_000695815.1 Acanthisitta chloris
AATATCTCTCAGAGGCCATGCTGGATTGTATATTTTGGTTGGTTCTGTGGTTCTGCTTAGGAAAGGATGCTCCTTTCAGATGGTAAAAGCCAGAGGTATGTGCATAAGTGCTTGCACTAGGTGGTCTTGTATTCAGAAGAATGTGTGTTCTTACATTCACATTCACAACTGTGACCTTAGATTCAAAAGAACAGGAGAGCAAATTTGATTGAGGTATCAGAGAGGAATGCAGTAACAGATATGGAAGAGCAATGTTGTAAAG
>NW_008696819.1:0-262 GCF_000695815.1 Acanthisitta chloris
TTTTTTATCTGTGCTATTTGCTGCTTAGTCAATGTTTTCTGGCTGGGGATGATTGTATGAGCCCTTCCTTTTGCATCAGTAAATAGATCGCAAGAGGAAGGTTTCATCCTCTACAATCATCAGATTCTTGGGTTTAGTGGAGAAACCTTTCTAAAGTTAAATAAAATGAGGTAGACAGGGTGGGTTTGGATGCAGGCTATGTGCTAATGTGAGATTTGAAAAGTAGGGTGGGGGGAGCCAAAGAGTATTTGTGGAGTGAGAC
>NW_008696820.1:0-262 GCF_000695815.1 Acanthisitta chloris
TAAGGGTACTTATATTATTGTCAGGGTTAGAACTGATAACTATTTCTATAAGTTATAAATATTTATATTCTTATTGTAAGGGTATTTCTATTATTTTAAGGGTTAGAACTGATAAAAATACAAATATTTCTCTTCATATAAATATTTATAAACCTTGCTTGCTATTTGTAATCCTTGTAAATATCAAGGAAGTATCAGCCCCTGGTAAGGGCATGGACAGGACAAGGGGGATGGATTCCCAGTGCCAGAGGGCAGGGATAGA
>NW_008696821.1:0-262 GCF_000695815.1 Acanthisitta chloris
TCTTCCAACCTGGTTGATTCCAGGATTGTCTCTTCCTCCTCCTCCTGTCCAGGGTTTTGCCTTCATCAGCTTCCACCGGCGCGAGGACGCGGCCAGAGCCATCGCCGGCGTCTCCGGCTTCGGCTACGACCACCTCATCCTCAACGTCGAGTGGGCCAAGTATGCCCTGGGGGGGACTTTGGGGGGGTCTCTGTCACTCCTGGGAGGGATTTTAAGGGGTCCTGGGTCATGGGATGGATTTTGGGGAGAATTTTGGGGGTCT
>NW_008696822.1:0-262 GCF_000695815.1 Acanthisitta chloris
CCCCTCCGGGGGAAGGGGCTTCTTGGGGGAAGGGGCTCCAAGGTGGGTTGGGGGGGACACAGGGCACACAGTGATGGTTCCCTCACCGGAGCCCGCGGCCGTGCCCACGCCGTGCCTCAGTTTCCCCTTGCTCTGCAGGGACCACCCGAAGTTGCTTTCCTGGCACTGGTTTTATTGGGGGGTTGTGGCTACTGGAAAGGGCTGTTGGGCCACTGGGGCTGGGCCAGGGTCTGTGCAGGTTGGTGACCACCTGGGCTGGGAT
>NW_008696823.1:0-262 GCF_000695815.1 Acanthisitta chloris
CTGCTGGCGCTGCGGGCCGTTGGCAGCCTGCGGTGCGGGGCTTGGCGTCACAGAGCAGAGCTGCTCTGAAACCTTGGCCGCGCCTAGCGACGGAGCATTCCCGCAGCGGGAGCCGCAGGGGAAGGCAGCGCAGCTTGGCTCGTCCCCGGGAAGTCTGGATTTTAGAGCTGTGTCTCTTCTGGAAGCTCAAGAAGGCTAGGAGTGTGGCTGGAAAGTGCAGAAGGGCGCCTGAACGGCGAGTCTTGTGGTAACTTTTGACAAA
>NW_008696824.1:0-262 GCF_000695815.1 Acanthisitta chloris
TTTTGGGCTGATTTTCTGGTGTTTTTTTGGGCTGATTTTGGGGGTTCATGTGCCTGACCTGGTAGCAGCTGAGGCAGATCCAGTTCTCCCTGTGGCTGCCGCAGACCCCGCAGGGAGGGGGAGTCTCCCCCAGCGCCCCCCGATTTGGGGGGGGACACACCCAGCCCAGGTGGGGACAGCTCAGCAGAGGAGTCACCGCGAACAGAGTTCCCTGCGGAGGAAAGAGAGGATGTGGTGGGGGGACCCCAAAATCTGGGGGGCC
>NW_008696825.1:0-262 GCF_000695815.1 Acanthisitta chloris
GGTGCTGGAGGCTGCGCTTCGACCCCCACAGGGGGCTCCAGGTGACCCCCCAGGACGGGGACAGCCATGGCAGAGAGGATTGGAGGTGACCTGATGAACCCCCAGGGGTGACACGTGGGGACGTGGAGGGTGACACGGCGCCAGGTGCCCCCCCCGGGCCCCCCAGTGCCATCTGGGGCTCCTGATAAGGGTTATCAGCACCTCCCGCAGCACCCGACACCCCCCAGGGCCCCACGTGTCCCCACCTAGCTCTCCCAGTGCT
>NW_008696826.1:0-262 GCF_000695815.1 Acanthisitta chloris
ACCAGCTCAGGCCCAGTGGATAAGGCCATACCTGATATGGCTGTCAGTCACGTGAGCTACAGAGCTCTATATGGGGTGGAGAACTGGATGCCTAGAGACGTCAGCCTTGTTCCTGGTGGGGACCAGCTGCCACCTCTCTTGCTGGCCGTGGAGGAACAGGGAACAGGTAAAATGGCAGGAACGGTTGTAACTGAATCACAGAATGGGCTGGGTTGGAGGCACATTAAAAGTCACTTGGTTCCAGCCCCTGCCATGGGCAGGG
>NW_008696827.1:0-262 GCF_000695815.1 Acanthisitta chloris
AAAAAAAAAACAAAGCAAAAAATAAACAAAACAATCAGTTACAAGAGTGGAATGAGCTCCCCAGCTCCTGTTGCTGGTTTTGTTTTTTCATAAAAATGAAACAGAGAAATGGAGATTTTGTTTGGCTGCTTTTTTTTCCTGTTGTCCTAAAACTAGTCTAGTCAGCAAATTACAAACCACTTTTACTTACCTTGTCATGCTGCCTGGTCTCTTGAATTACAAATCTGTGGACCATGGATGGACTAAAGTCTACAAGAAAAGA
>NW_008696828.1:0-262 GCF_000695815.1 Acanthisitta chloris
CCTTTGCTTAGGTAATATGTCTGGAAAGAAGACTTTAAGATCAGCAGTAGCTGGCTGTCTGGACATAGCCTTTAGCTAAAACGTGTATGGGTTATTAACTAGGTGTTGGACTTAGGAAAGCCAGAGCAAGAGGGAAGGGCACTGCTTGTTTAAACATGCTGAACCTGCTTGAACCAGCCAGCCGGGACTGGATGGCCAAGGGAATGGCAGTGGAAACAGGAATTTTAACGCACTGGCAGAAAGAGGATTAACGACTAGCATA
>NW_008696829.1:0-262 GCF_000695815.1 Acanthisitta chloris
AGGCACACTGCCTCAGCCCTAATTTAGATTGCAGTGCATTGCCCCTTCCTCTTCTCTGATTACTTTGTCTCTTTTTCCCTTGAGAATTTTCTAAAGCTGCTACCACTACTCGAGCTAGCCTTTTCTCTTTATCCTCTCTATTATTATATATGATCCAAGCTTCTCCCATTAGTGTCTTTAAGTCCTGATTTTCAGGTTCTTTGAGCTTTTGGAGCTTTTTCTTAATATCAGGGCAGGACTGACCCATCATCAGTGACACTAG
>NW_008696830.1:0-262 GCF_000695815.1 Acanthisitta chloris
ACCTCCCAAGGTACAAGTCCTTTCAACCTGATGGAAGAGATTGTATCTCTAATATAGGTGCCTCTGGAGTGGGTGGGAATCACAAATGAGCTGTCCCAACAGGCTAACACAAGGGTAATGCATGTTGTGCCTAGGGGACAACTCCTGCCCTCCCGCACAAGCAAGGCAAGTCCTCTACATGCCGTACCTTACAGGGTGGGGGCTTCACAGCAGACTGAGCTGTAACCTCCCCAGTCTCCCAGAGGCTTTTTGTGCTGGCTAC
>NW_008696831.1:0-262 GCF_000695815.1 Acanthisitta chloris
AACCCAAACCCCACAGGCTGTGAAGGTGGGCAGGAAGTTTGCTCTCCTCAATGACACTTGTCTAGATACAAGGAGGGGGACAGGGTGGAGTGATCCTTTGGGCAAAGGGCACAACATGATACCATGGCTGCAGACACAGATATGGGAGCCCTGTAGGTATGAGTGGGAGCTGGAAAGGCGTTTGGGAAGGGAGTGAAATAAAATCTGGAAAAGCATAGGACTGAAAAATCAAACCAGGAGAGGTTTACTTGATTGATGGCCA
>NW_008696832.1:0-262 GCF_000695815.1 Acanthisitta chloris
AGGTAAATCAGTTGAGTACAAGAGAACAAGAAGTTGAGTGTAAGAGAGGAGTAAGTTGAAGATAAGACAGTAATAAGTTGAGTGTAAGAGAATAAGTAAAAGTTGTAGTTGGTGTTGTTATATATTATTTTGATCTGGTTTTGCTAGAAAAATTATGTCTTGGACATGCACAGGACATTTCTGACAGTGCTCTGCAGCTCTGTGTAAATAAATTAAGCTATTCTGTACCTGTATTTGTAGCTAATTTAATATAATTTCCTTG
>NW_008696833.1:0-262 GCF_000695815.1 Acanthisitta chloris
CCCTTGTCCTCCAGCCTCCCTGTTCCTCTTCACCCCAATGCACCTGTCCCCCTGTCCCTTCTCATCGTGGTGTCCCTGTTCCTCTGTCCCTCCTCACCCTTGTCCCCACGTATCCCTGTCCCTGCCTGGGGAGGGGGACACCGTGCCATCCTACCCCCAGTGCCCCATGCCGGTGGCACTGGAATCACCGGGATAACCAGTAACCGAGGGGAGGGGGGGTGTCCCACGAGGTAATGAACAACCTGTCCCTCCGCACCCCCCG
>NW_008696834.1:0-262 GCF_000695815.1 Acanthisitta chloris
CAAAATACAATTGCTCACCACCTGCTGCCCAAAACCCAGCCTAGCCAACTCCCCCCATTTACATGCTAGCCAAGATGTTCAATGGCATGGAATACTCCCATGACCAGTTTGAATCAGCTGTTCTGGAAACGCTCCCTCTCATCTTCTTGTGCACCTGCTCGCTGGCACAGCATGGGAAACTGAAAGGTCCTTCACTTAGAGTAAACATTAATCAGCAACAACTAAAATGTCAGTATGTTACCAACATTATTCTCATTCTGAA
>NW_008696835.1:0-262 GCF_000695815.1 Acanthisitta chloris
CCTGGGACTCCCCAGTACGGTCTGGGACCCCCCTATGGGGTCTGGGATTCCCCATAGGGTCTAAGACCACCCCATGGGGGCTTGCAATGTCCCAGTACGGTCTGGGACCCCCTATGGGGCCTGGGACTCCCCATGGGGTCTGGGATCCCCCTTATATGCCCTAGGGCCTCCCTTATAGCACCTGGGATCCCCTATAGGCCGTGGGACCCCCCTATATCACCTGGAACCCCCAATAGGGTCTAGGACCCCCTATAGCATCTGG
>NW_008696836.1:0-262 GCF_000695815.1 Acanthisitta chloris
ACCCCAAGACCCTCCTGACCCCCCAAACCCACCCAATGTCCCCCCCAGGCCACAGTCTTGGGGTGACCCCCACGTTTGTCCCCCCCAGGGCTCTGAGGGACGGAGAACTCTTCGAGATCGTCATCCAGAAAATGGTGGATCGGTGGTCGGGGTCCATCGAGGCCGGTGAGGGGACGGCGGTGGACGTTGGGATGGACACCGGTGGTCACTGGGATGGACACTGGTGGACACTGGGATGGACACCGAGGGGTCTGTGTGTCCC
>NW_008696837.1:0-262 GCF_000695815.1 Acanthisitta chloris
CACCCCCGACACCGAACCGGCCCCGGTAAATAAAGACTCCGTTATGTGAAGTCGTCGCCCCAAAGGTCAATGAAAAATCGATACCCAGGCAAGAGTTAAACAATTCTGAATAATTTATTAGAATTTAGCGAAGGTGCAAGAGGGACGTGTTCCGTTAACCCCGTGACGGGGTTTAAAAAAACAAAGGGAAAACGATATTAACAATAAATAGCGTAATTGGCCCTAATCTGATGCGCGCCCGATCGTGACGCGGCCGCGGTTA
>NW_008696838.1:0-262 GCF_000695815.1 Acanthisitta chloris
GCTTGGAAGGCAGCTATGCTCACCACTGTATCACCAACGCTCCTGCAGCACTTCTGCCTCCTCTTCCTCCTCCTCAGCATGGGCACTTGAGGAGTGCTGACTCCTGAAAAAGCAGGTGGCAGTGGCAGAGAGCAGGGGCAGAAGGAAGACCATGGCCAGGATTGCCCAGAGAGGTCCAGCAGTGCAGGGTAAAAGTTGTTGGGAGAGGCAGCAGCAGTGGAAGAAAAATTTACTGTAGCAGAGGATGGTTTCGATCCATCGA
>NW_008696839.1:0-262 GCF_000695815.1 Acanthisitta chloris
CAGCACCAAGTAAAACTCGAATTCGTTAGTTTTTGCAGGGCAGGAGGGTATAAGGTATGGATTAGGAGCAAGACATAGACACCACAGATTTCAGTATTTCCTATCTGCAATTTCCTATTTCCATTTTCTAGGATTACACCACCTACTCAACATTTTATGCATATTTGAAAAAATATATTTAAAAACAAAATATAGTTCTGTACATACATGATGGGCTGTACATAGAATGCCACTATGGATGACACAAAATTCCAAGGACTAG
>NW_008696840.1:0-262 GCF_000695815.1 Acanthisitta chloris
GCTGCCTCGAACAGAATTAACAAAAGCAGTATTCCCTGCAATTGAATTGGACTGGTGGGGAAGTAATACACAAGTGCCGATGGCTCGGCTCTCACCATCAGAAATGGAGCAATCCTCTACCCCGCGCTTACAACCATCTGCTCTGGTACAATCGTTTGGGGAAGAAAAGCCACAAGCTCAAGCCTCAGAGCAGCAACCTATGGATCTTGCATCTATCCCTTTGCCAATGGAAATGGATGAGAGATGTGTTCCACAGATATAT
>NW_008696841.1:0-262 GCF_000695815.1 Acanthisitta chloris
TCAGATCTGTCCTGCTGCCCCCCTGCATCCCTCTCTGTCTTACCACCAGCTGCTTGACCTTCTGGGAGCTTCGAATGGGCCATGGGAAAGGCTTCTTGTAACTGACAATCTTCCTGTGGCGCAGCTCCATGGCTGCCCTTCTCAAAGCCTTGAGCTTCCTCCTCTCCTTCTCTAGCACTGCTTTCATTGTGCAGAGCCAACACTTTGGCTTCTTCTGGGACCTCTGCAGGAAGCACTGAAGATGTGCACCCCATGCCCAACC
>NW_008696842.1:0-262 GCF_000695815.1 Acanthisitta chloris
TGACCCCCATGACCTTCTCCTGACCCCGTGACCTTCCTCAGCCAATCAGAGGGAGTGGTTTCCCCCAAACCACGCCCCCTAAGATGGCCACCGCCCGCAGGATGGCGCAGTTGTCCCTCCCACCTGGAGGGGGCGTGGTCTCCTTCGCTCAGCTCTTGGGAATGGCTGATCACCTGAGCCTGGCACTAGGTAAGGGGCACAAAATGGTGGCAAAATTCTGTCCAAAATGGGGGAAAAAATGGAGTCAAGATGGAGGAAAAAT
>NW_008696843.1:0-262 GCF_000695815.1 Acanthisitta chloris
TTAGTGGGAAGTGGGAAGGCCCATGGGCCCTTGTCACTGTTGGGCATGGGTATGCTTGTGTTTCCACAGATACCAGGGTACGGTGGATACCTGCACGGTGTGTCCATCCTAACCTGTGGCAATATGGCATTCAGCCCACTGAACAACTGTAATGCATGGACTTGGATGTGCTTCATGGCGTTACGGGCCATCACAGCATGAGGGACTGCTGTATTGCCTTTCTTCCCTAAGACTCATGTGTGGGTAACTTTGGCCAATGCTA
>NW_008696844.1:0-262 GCF_000695815.1 Acanthisitta chloris
AGTCTTTGGGGCTTGTTGGGTATTGAGAGGACCCAGGTGGGTCTTTGCAGGGTATTGAGTCTTCGGAAGTTCATGAAATTCTCCAGAGGAAGTGCTTGGGTCTTGGTGGAGGAACCTGACTGGGTCATGGGGGCACCAGGTTGATTTTTGGGAGGTCCTTGGGTCTGTTGAGTCTTGTGGGAGCAGCTCATTGATTCCTGCCCCCCCTGCCCAGGCCTTCAACGTGATCAACGGGGGTTCGCACGCGGGGAACAAGTTGGCG
>NW_008696845.1:0-262 GCF_000695815.1 Acanthisitta chloris
CAACCCCTTCCCCCCCCCAAGTCCATGTTTTCGTCCGGGGGGGGGGGAAATTCCCTGAGTTTCCTCATCCTGAATCCCCACAGCCCCCAGGACGGCTCAATGCTGGTGGTATCCGAAGGAATCTCGTACCGGGGACCCCCCCAAAGAGCCTCGTACCAGGGATCCCCCGCCCAGGGCAGGGGTGTCCCCCCGGGTGGGTGGGGGGTCCCTGTGTCCCCCCCAGTTGGGTCACAGCAGGTTCTTGTTGCGCCTGGGGACGATT
>NW_008696846.1:0-262 GCF_000695815.1 Acanthisitta chloris
ATAATCAAAAAAACCCCAACCACAAACACTAAATGAACAGAGAAACCGCGGGGAAAAAAAATAATAATGATGATTAGAAATAAGTCACCAGGACTTATTTGCTGCCCAACTCTTCAGCCACCCCTGGGGTGAGGAAAAACCCCATCACACACCCCCAGGACTGGGGGCACCCCCACAGGGCTGGGAGCACCCCTAGAACTGGGAATCAACCCCCCCAGAACTGGGAGCGCCCCTAGAACTGGGAATAAACCCTCCCAGGACT
>NW_008696847.1:0-262 GCF_000695815.1 Acanthisitta chloris
CTGCGTCCCCCCTTGGCGCGTCGCGCCGTCACCGCTCGCGGCCGCGTCGCGGGGAAGGAGGAGCCGTAGGGCGGAGACGCCATCTTGGAAAACGGAGGGCGGGAAGGTCAAAGGTCAGCCACGCCCCTTCCGGTGTGGGGGGAGGGGCCCGGACAGGAAGTGACCACTCACCATGTAGGGGGAGGAGCCAAAGGTGGCGGGAGGAGACGGCGAGCGGCGCCTGGAGGGGAGAGACGACATCTTGGATCCGCCATCTTGGATC
>NW_008696848.1:0-262 GCF_000695815.1 Acanthisitta chloris
GGGAGTCCTAGGAGGATATTTTGGGGTGTCAGCTCCTCCTTGGAGCTCTAGGAATACACTTTGGATGTGTTAACCCCTCCCTGAAGCTCTGGGGTTGTATTTTGGGGGAGACACGACCTCCCTGAAGCTGGGAGGGGTACCCAGGGGATATTTTGGGGTGTCAACCCTTCCCTGGTATTTTGGGGGTGCCCCTGACCCCTCCTGTGTGTGTGTGTTTCCCTCACAGTCCCCAAAGGAGCCGGAGCAGCTCCGGAAACTCTTC
>NW_008696849.1:0-262 GCF_000695815.1 Acanthisitta chloris
CTCTAAGGTCCAATCCAAGCCCTAAAAGTCTGTGAAACTTATGGTTGGTGGCCGATGTCAAATCAAGGAGGATCAGTGCCCAAGCTCAGAGGGCTTGATCAGCTGGTAAATAGCCCATCTGGAAACATTTAAGTTGCATGGTTTGGTAGAAACCATAATTTTCTATGTGTCCCTTCTTCTGTGGCCAGGAACAGGTGCCACAACACAGTCTCTCAGGGCTCATGTAGAGTCATGTGGGTGACTTCTAATTGATGCTAAGAAA
>NW_008696850.1:0-262 GCF_000695815.1 Acanthisitta chloris
TGGACTCTGCTGAGCCATCCTTTGCTGACTCTGTGCAGAGAACCTACTGTGCAGTGATCTTCTTTAGCTGTAATGCATGTTCTGTCCCAAATTTCTGTCCAAGAGCTTGTCTCCCTGCATGAAAGGATTATTAATGGAGACAATAATCTGTTTGGACTATGTAAAATATGTCAGAGGTTTCCAAAGAGCTGACAATGCTGATGCTCAGCACTGTGAGTTCTGCTGGCAAGTAGCTTGGAAATGTTGATTATAGTGCTAAACA
>NW_008696851.1:0-262 GCF_000695815.1 Acanthisitta chloris
TTTTAGCTTTCAACTCCTGTGTGAACCACCTAACACTCCAATGTCAGTAAATCATTTACTGCCCTGTGCTTGTGCCTGCTAGAGCTGTTTATAACAGCAACCCAACTGTTGACAGGTGATACATGGAAGAAGTATGTGATCAGAAATGAAGGTAGTGTTTTAGACAGGGCAGTTAGGGTGACATGGCCCATAAAGAATATGACAGAGCTGGCCACAGGCCAAGAGCTGGAGACTTGAAAGTGTGTGTAATATTCAGCTGCAC
>NW_008696852.1:0-262 GCF_000695815.1 Acanthisitta chloris
TCTTTCATTCATCATCTTTCCCCCAGGAGGCCCAGGAAAACATACTAATGGCTAGCTGCAAGTAACCAGTGGCAATTATCATTATCCTAATTTTACAGAGGTTGAAATCAAAACAAAGATTATTTGCAGTCATGCACAAGTGTTACAGAAGTGCTGAAGAAGTAGCCAGAGTCCAGAGTAGAGTATAAAGCTGAATCTACTCCAAGGATTATTCACACATACGAGAAACATCCTGGATGGTACAAGGTTACTGCCATTGCTC
>NW_008696853.1:0-262 GCF_000695815.1 Acanthisitta chloris
ACAAAGGCTCAAAGAACAGGATCTCTGCGACACTCAGGGGCCATGGGTTTGATTTCCTGTGCTGGCACTCGAATAGAGTATTATAAATATTATCAAAGCAGGATCTATCCTGTCATATATAAAGTGGAGAGTAGGAACCATTAGACATTTTCTAGAGGGGGTGGTGTCAAAATTCTTAAGTTGGTTGAGTTTGGTTTGGACACACTGTTAATAAAAGGATTTTCATTAAAAGGAACTGGAATAAAAACATGGGGGGGAAAGG
>NW_008696854.1:0-262 GCF_000695815.1 Acanthisitta chloris
AGTTCACATCCCTTCAGGCTCTCATCTTCTTCCACATTGCAGGAAGCAGCAGCAGCAGCCATCTTCAGGCTTGTAAACAGCAAACAGACCTAGGTAAGAAAATGGTGCAAGAAAGAGATGAGAGACAGTTCCCAAACCTTTTGTCAACAGAGATCAGAAGCAGCAAAGACGTTTTATATTGCCTGTTGGCTATTGAAGAGCAATTTGAATCTGAATGTTGTCATGCTCTGGGGTTGGATGTGGAAATACTGAACTGTGTCAT
>NW_008696855.1:0-263 GCF_000695815.1 Acanthisitta chloris
GGGGTGCGGGCGCCGCCCCGCGGCCAGCGCGGCACAGAGCGCCGCTTGGCTCTCACCGCCGGCGAGAGCGAAAACAGACAGAACGTTGTTTAGGAGAAAAGGCTTCAACGACTCTGTCTCTTATGAAGGGAGGTGAAAACTCCCTGTCTCCTTTTTGACCTCTCCAAAGATCCTTCCCCATAGAAAACATAGCAAAGGATGCAGGGGTTTTTTTCCTGCGAGTGGAGAGGGGAGAACACTTTTTTCTTTTTTTCTTTCTTTTT
>NW_008696856.1:0-263 GCF_000695815.1 Acanthisitta chloris
ATTAAAATTTCGGAACCCAAACCGTCACCTCACAACTCTCCGATACGAAAAAAAATCCCACAGAGGGTGGAAAAATTATATACACATATATATCTCGATTCCCAAGGAAATCTTACAAACAGAAATTTATCACCGGTAACAAAGAAAGAGAGGAGCTCGCAAGCACCAAATGCTCCTGGCAGATGGCTCCTATTCTTGGCTTTCAGGGGAGGGGAGAGAAGCCGGGGGAATATTTTATTTATTTATTTAAATTCTTTAAAATC
>NW_008696857.1:0-263 GCF_000695815.1 Acanthisitta chloris
TTGGGGGTGGAATTTTGGGTTTCCCAGGATGGTCCCAGTCTGGGTTTCCCAGTCTGGTTTCCCAGTTTGGGGTCCCTCACCTGCTCCCTCCGTCAGGGGATGCTGACGCTGGTTCTGAGCTGCATCGACCGTCTCAGTGCTTACAGCACCGCGGCTCAGTTCGGGGAGGCCGCGGGCGACGACGCGGCCACGGCCTGGAAGGAAATCGTCAACCTCCTCTACGAGCTCCTGGGTGGGTCTGGGGGCTCCTGGGTGGGTCTGGG
>NW_008696858.1:0-263 GCF_000695815.1 Acanthisitta chloris
CAGGGTAACAATGGCATGTCTCTGCCCCTCAGCCTCTCTCTACATGGTAGGACCACCTTTGTCTGTCCAGGGCCTCAGCAGACACAGCAGCATGCAGCAAATGTTGAGTGCCACTGTGGCAGGAGGATGCTCTTGCTTTCTCTGAAAGGCCCAAATTCCAGTTGAATTGGAGGAGAAGTAGGTGTTGAGGAGGGGGAAGAGAGTTAAGGCTGGTGGAACAGGACAAGTAACAGGCTTACAGTGCAGCTGTGCTGCTCAGCCAG
>NW_008696859.1:0-263 GCF_000695815.1 Acanthisitta chloris
CCCCCACACTGCAACCCAGGACAATGAGACACACGGTCACAGAGACCTGATGCAGGTGACTGAGGAAGAGCAACACAGAAATGTAGAAGCTGAACCCAAGAAATGGTATTTTCTTTTTTCCTCCTGACAGCTAGTGCCTGCAAGGTTGGAAGGCCACTGTGCCTTCACTGCGTGAAGGAGGTTGATGTTACTTGTTGTAACTTGTAACATCACCAAGCAATGGAGATGTCTGAGGAGTGCCTGGATCTGGTGCTGGGTGATAT
>NW_008696860.1:0-263 GCF_000695815.1 Acanthisitta chloris
GTGACAGTGGAAAAGTGGCAAAACTTCCCCTCCATCAGCTCAGAGAATGTCCTGACCAACTGCACATGTGCAGCATGTCCTGTGGAGGTACCTGAGGGCATCCACATGCTGCAGAAAAGTCAGAACCAGAAATAATTCCATATCCTTATGCTAGTTCAGTTATTGGGAGTTATAATTTACAATTGACTCAGACTTGGCTCTTTCTAGCCAACATGCACACTGTCTGTTTTTAGTGTCATTTGGGGATAACCCTGAATGCAGAG
>NW_008696861.1:0-263 GCF_000695815.1 Acanthisitta chloris
CATGAGTGTCTGAGGGACTCATTTGCATTAGGCAAAAAAGATGGTGCAAACAGTGCATTGTTGCTCTTAAGTGCCTGGGACTGGGAGTCAGGCTGTAAACCATTGCTCCAGCTCTCTCCAGTTGCTCTTCTGATCATGGAGAACCCACTCTTCTCAGACATCAATCTCAGCACATAAAAACACCAGCATCTTTCAGAGTCTGGCTTTTGGGTGTAAAATGCTCTAGAAGGTACAGTTTCTTCCCTGGAAACTTCCAGGAAGCA
>NW_008696862.1:0-263 GCF_000695815.1 Acanthisitta chloris
AAGCCTAAGTGAGAGCAAGGAATGAGGCCAGGGAGGCTTCTAGCAAGGAGGAACCATTGAGCAGCATTTGGTGAGCAAACAAAGCTGGCTTAAGGTACATGTTGGTTCTGTGCTTGCTAGAAACTGCTTTGTCAGATACTGATGGTGACTCCTTGTGGAAGCTGTTACTCCGTGGTGGCTGCTGAGTGCTGTGCTGTATTCAAACAGCTGAGCTCTGTGGGAGAGGTTAAGGATGGGCTTGTGTATTTGTCTTATATAGCTTT
>NW_008696863.1:0-263 GCF_000695815.1 Acanthisitta chloris
TTTTAAAGCACAGGCAGCTCACAGCCAGTGAAACAGGTTCTTGTGGGGCTTCCCATAGAGCTTGGCTTCATTCCATGTTATTTTGTCAGAACTTAGAGTACCTAAACTGAAATTCTCTGTGGTGTATTCCTGCCTCTCTGGGCTGCAGGGCAGGGTGGGGAGGAGAGGGAAAACTGGAGTGTAATGAGGAGGGATTTGGTGGGCAGGTACAGACCTGGGGAGCAGTATAATTTGGGGAGGAGATGCTTGGCTGCAAGGCAGCA
>NW_008696864.1:0-263 GCF_000695815.1 Acanthisitta chloris
CCCCAAACCCACCCGTGATGCCCCCACTCCAGGTGCCAGGGCTGCCCAGGTCCCTCCTCACCGTTTGGCCTCCTCCAGGTGGCACAGGTAGTTGTAGGCCACGTTCTGCCGTCGCTGCTCGTCCAGCTCGGCCGCGCTCGGACGCTGTCCTGGGGACACGGACACAACCTCCTGCCAGGGCTGCACGGACACCCACAGCCTCGGGGGGACACCCACGGGGAGGGGACACCAGTGGGGCACCAGTGGGATGGGGACACCAGTGG
>NW_008696865.1:0-263 GCF_000695815.1 Acanthisitta chloris
TCAATCAACTCCAAAGAGATCCTTCTGGTACCACAGATCTCCCTCGCAGCCGAAGAGAAATGAGCAGCATTTGATGAGACATATCTCTGCTCCTTCAGAGAGCAATGAACACGAGAACGAGGTGTTCCCCAGCACGAAAACAACAGAAAACCAGTGCAAACTGAAGGGGCCCTGATGCCTTCCCTGCCCCAAAAAACACAAGACCCTGCCCTTCTGATCCTTTTTACCACTCATTGCTTGACGTGGCAGTTCAGGGCACAGCA
>NW_008696866.1:0-263 GCF_000695815.1 Acanthisitta chloris
ACATGATGGGGCTGCGTATTTTGTGCACTTCAGTCTTGCAAAGGCTGGAAGGCCTTGAGGTGGTTCACAAGTGGCCTCTCTGATGAGGTGACTCAGCTGTACCTTGAAGCCTCAGTGGGAAGATTTTTCAATTCCAATGTTCTTTCTCATGGAAACTTCATGAGACAAAGCCTCAGGAGGTCAGGCACCAAGACAGCCCCTCAACCCCTAATGGGAAGCTGCAGAAAGTCTCTGCTGCAGAGCAGAGGCTCTTTCACCCAGCT
>NW_008696867.1:0-263 GCF_000695815.1 Acanthisitta chloris
AGGGTGACATTAAGTCAGTGCAAGTCGGGACAGTCATCTCAGGAAACGCAGAGTGTCGCTTTCGGAGCTGCTGAGCAGCACCAAGTGGTTTCTGGCCAAGCTGTGAGCACCCAAGGATTTGAAAACCAGGCTTCGTCTTCATCCGCATCAAACGGTGCGCCCCAAGTCAGGGGACCCAAGCGGAGCGATGATGTTTGTGCCCCCAGGTCACCTCACAGGAAAGAGAAGACATCTGGTGCAGAACCTGAGTCAGATTCCCTTCC
>NW_008696868.1:0-263 GCF_000695815.1 Acanthisitta chloris
GCCCGCCATGTTCAGCAGCGAGCGGCAGAACGCGGCGCCGCAGTGTCCACCCCGACTGGTCATTCAGCACCTGACCCCGGTGACCTGGAGCAGGATGCCCACCCAGTACCTCAGCGTGGACACCTCTCGCCTGGGCGACCGTCAGGGCTGGGCCGTGGAGTGTTCCGAGCCCCTGCGCATGATGGCCCTGCACATCCCTGAGGAGGACAGGTGGGCACCTCCACGGGGCCACCAGCGGCCACCTGGGGTCAGCAGGGAACACC
>NW_008696869.1:0-263 GCF_000695815.1 Acanthisitta chloris
AAAGAAAAACAAAATCTCAGTCTAGTATGTTATTGTTTGCTTGAGTTTTGCTGATGTCTCTGTGTCCAAATCAAGGCAGGCAAATACTGCCAGGAAACAAACGCGCTCAGAGCTTAAGGACTTCCACTGAACTACTACTCAGAGAGGAAACCAAAGAGGAGGAGTTACATCTGCTTCACCTCATGCCTCTGACTTGCTGCGGGTTTTCCTCATACCCACCTGGCAGGGAATGTCTGCAGCTCCTCTCTCCTGTTGCATCCAGT
>NW_008696870.1:0-263 GCF_000695815.1 Acanthisitta chloris
GATGATCATAGAGGTCTTCTCCAACCTGAGTGATTATGTGATTAATCATCACAGACTTGAGGAGATCTTAATGGCATGTGACCTGTGCCCAGCACAGCAAGCTCAGCTGTCTGTCACCCATGGTATTGATGCATGTGTTGAAAGCCACACCAGAGATCCTGACAGGATTTAAATCAGGGAAGATCAGAGCTGACCTTTCTAGGTTACTCCTGCTAATTTCCATCAGCATCCATGTGTCTAAGGGGCCATGGTGGATCTGTCTT
>NW_008696871.1:0-263 GCF_000695815.1 Acanthisitta chloris
TCAAAGCCTCATCCATCCTGGCTTTGATGGCCTGAAACACCATTTTTTTCATGTTTTCACTTTTGTTTTAGAGAAAAATATATGCAAACCTTCCTCCTTCAATTTGACCCAAAGAATCCCCTTTACCTCTCTCAGTATTTACCCCATCATAAAGGCACACTAGGAAGGAGCCTCTTTCACTCAGTCCCAGACAGGGCCTTGATTTCTATCATTTTAAACAGAATTTTGTACAGCTTCCAGCAATGAGGAGAAAGACTTGGGTG
>NW_008696872.1:0-263 GCF_000695815.1 Acanthisitta chloris
ACACAATGGCTCTTGCTTATGTGATTTAAACAATAGGAACAATGATAATAATGTTACCGGTATTGTTAGTTAATTACATTAACATTAGTTTTCCAAGTTTCAAAACTGTAATGAAACTTGCCTGCATACATGGGAGTCATGTTAATTCCTCTTTGATAAACAAAATAATTGTGATTGTTATGTGTGGGTTTGTTTTAATTATTTTCAAGGACAAGGCTGTAATTACTTGATCTTGTATAAGTCCTTTTCACAATAATTCTGAC
>NW_008696873.1:0-263 GCF_000695815.1 Acanthisitta chloris
CCTGCACAGGTAACACCTGCACCAGTCCCACCCGCAGAGGTAGCTGAACCCCCCGAGCGGGTGCCGTTGCCGCACAGGTGTGTCGGGGTGACGTCCCCACCTCTCCCCACAGGTGCCAGTGCAACGGCCACGCCGACACCTGTAACGAGCTGGACGGGACAGGCTGTCCCTGCCAGAACAACACCGAGAGCGGCACCTGCCCCGACCGGCGCGACTGCTACCGCCACCAGGTGCCAACTGGGAGCACTGGGAGGGACTGGGGA
>NW_008696874.1:0-263 GCF_000695815.1 Acanthisitta chloris
CAGATTCCCCACATAGTTATCTACTTTCCCTGTGCCCTCCCAGTAACAGGGAATAACATTTAGTGGTGATAATGGAGCTGAGCCACATCAGAGAGAGGTGGACAGCTACAGACCCTTGAAAAGTGTCCTAAGGGATTATACAGCTGCTTTTGCAATTTCCCATTGAACTTAAGCAAAGTGGGTTGAACTGTGGCACTGACCATCTGCTTTTACAATAAAGAGTGATTTTTTTCTCTGGGTTTTCTGCTTGATTTGTTAAAAAA
>NW_008696875.1:0-263 GCF_000695815.1 Acanthisitta chloris
AATGGCAGAAAATATGAGGGGGAAATGTGGGCAAGGAGTGGGCCATGGCGTCAGGGCGTCGTGCGCTGTCCCCCCAGGCGCAGCGGCACCTGCAGAACTTCGAGGCGTCGCACTGCACTCCCCTCCCCGCGCAGCTCTTCCGCCTGCCCTGGGCGCTGTGACCCCCAGACCCACAGTCACCTCCTCCTGCCCACAGTAAACTATTGCTTTTGGTTCCCGACGCCTCCTTCCTGGGGCAGGGACCCCAAAACTGCCCCTGGGAC
>NW_008696876.1:0-263 GCF_000695815.1 Acanthisitta chloris
TTATGGAGATTCCTGCCTAGAAAACTTGATAAACTGCCTCATTCCTTGGATAATATGCAGTTCCATTACACAAATGGTGCATTACATAAATGATACCCAGTGATCTTGAGCATGACTTGCACTTTCTCATGACCAAATTTGGAAGAGTGAATCACCAGAGCAGAGTTTTCACTAAATAGCCTCTCTCTTCCATCACTACTTGCATTCTGCCTTTGTATGACCAGACTGTGGGGCTCCAGTCATCCTGCCTGGATGGACATCCT
>NW_008696877.1:0-263 GCF_000695815.1 Acanthisitta chloris
CTTGCCTTCTCCTCCCGTTGTCCAGTCTCACCGGTACACGGTCAGAGCACTGTGTTCTGTTTGGTTGGGCTTGGCCCCACGGGTCACTGTGACATAAGCACCATGAGAGCACCTAAAATATGGGCGGCCCCTGCCACCCATTGTGAGTCATCCCCTTGGTACCCGAGGTTCCAAGGTGCTAACCATGGAACCAGAGTGGCTGCTACTGCAGCAAGCACAGGGAGGGTCAAATGGCAGGGCCTGGGGCAGCTGTCGAGGGAGGC
>NW_008696878.1:0-263 GCF_000695815.1 Acanthisitta chloris
AAACACAGCTGGGTGCTGGGTAGAAACAGAGTTAACTGCAACAAAGAGCACAAGGAAGAAATACCTAAAGTAAACCCAGCACACATAATAAAATCAGCTTTCACACGGAACTGAGAACCAATGAAGTACGAGGAAAGTGTTCTCTTGAAAATCACATGCAAATCTGTACTAGTGAATTCTCGGGTTGGGAGGACACTGCCATCAATGTCAGGATGTTCCTTCTGGTAGACAGTGTGGGGCATTGACAATTTGCCATACACTCT
>NW_008696879.1:0-263 GCF_000695815.1 Acanthisitta chloris
TTTTATGTAGAGACAATAGAGAAGGCAAAGCTAAAACTTTAACAGATAAACGTAGACTGGAAGTTGACAGCAGCAACAAAAAGAGGCTAAAGCGATTTAAATCAGTATTATAAATCTTTCATTTTTCATCAAAAGCTCTTACCTGATGCAACTTGAAAAATCTTTCAATCTCTTCTCCATCTCCACCTGCATTGCTAACAAGCAGATGCCGCAGCTGATCGACAGGTCTGAGTTTATGAAACATAAAACTTCCCTAAAAGTAA
>NW_008696880.1:0-263 GCF_000695815.1 Acanthisitta chloris
AGGGCTCTGCTGGGGCTCAGCACTGGGCACGGCTGGGCCCACCCTCACCTCACAGTGCTCTGACAGCTTTGCACCAGACAAGCCTTTCCGAGCACACCGACTGGTCTTTCTGCTCTTTCAGCTGAGTACGACTCTCCTCCAGGCCAAGAGATTGCAGTTAGTGATACAAATCCAATTGGCAAGAACCGAAACACTACACAGTCCCAGCTGAAGGCCTGTTTCTCCACAGGATGTTTTGCCTGTCCCACTCTTCATTCCTTTTT
>NW_008696881.1:0-264 GCF_000695815.1 Acanthisitta chloris
GTACTGAAAAGAGCATCTGCTGACTAATGGAAGATTTACTGAAAGGACCAAAAATGAATCAAGAGAGGTTAATCAAAAACACAACAAAAGAGAGTGAAAGAATTAAATGTTGGCTTTACTATACACTATAGACAAGTGTTCTAAGTGTCATCACATTAACATTCAACTTCAATTAATTTGCATTGTATCTGTGCCCTATTTCCAATGGAAGCAGCTTTCCTGGGCTTTACTGTCTGAAATAACCACAGGCTAATAATGAATACA
>NW_008696882.1:0-264 GCF_000695815.1 Acanthisitta chloris
ACCACCCTCAGGGGGACACTGACCACCACAGGGGGGACACTGACCATCCCAGGGGGGACACTGACCACCACAGGAGGGACACAACCCCTTGAGATGGCCATGGATCCCTCGGGGTGGACACAACTCTTGGAGATGGTCATTGACCACCCCAGGATAGCCATGGACCACTCCAGGGTGGACACAATTCCTTGAGGTGGCCAAAGATCCTCCAGGGTGGACACAACCCTTGGAGATGGTCACAGCCCCTCCAGGATGACCACAACC
>NW_008696883.1:0-264 GCF_000695815.1 Acanthisitta chloris
CCCCGAGGGGCCGAGCGGGGAGGGGCGTGAGAGCAGGGACTGGGAGAGACTGGGACGTACTGGTGTGTACTGGGGGGTGCCGAGCTGTACTGCTGTGACCTGCACTGTACTGGGTTATACTGGGTTGTATTAGGGTATTCTGGGCTCTACTGGGTTGTACTTAGGTGTACTGGGTTTTATTGGGCTGTGCTGTCATAAACTGGGCTGTACTGGTTGTCATGGGCTGTGCTGAAATAAACTGGGCTGTACTGGGTTTTGCTGGGA
>NW_008696884.1:0-264 GCF_000695815.1 Acanthisitta chloris
TTTCCCATTTTTTCCCCATTTTTCCCACCTGGCTGTCGGTGAGTGGGAGCCAATAAATACTTGGAGCTGTTTTGGTTTTCCTAAACAAATCGTCCAAAAGTTTTGCTGGAGGTTCCTCCACTTTTTCTGCAAAAAAATTCCAAAAAAATCCAAAAAATCCAAAATAAATCAACATTTTTTTCCCCAATTTTCCCCCAGTTTTCATTCCTTTCCTTATATTTTCTCCCCAATTTTCCTCCAATTTTTCCCCATTTTCCTCCCAAT
>NW_008696885.1:0-264 GCF_000695815.1 Acanthisitta chloris
CACAGCTCACACAGCTCACACAGCCCCGCACATCTCCAGCCCGGGCGGGAGGTCGAGCTCGAGTCACTCTGCTCCTCTCTGACACAAAGCCCCGATCCTGCTTCTCGTGCAGCTCACCCCGCAACCCCCAGCAGCCTTCTGGAGCCTCCTGCAGTGCTCCACATCTCCCCACAGCCCCCTGCAACCCTTCTCAGCCCCCCACATTTCCCCGCAGCCCCTCGCCTCCCCTTGTAGCCCTCCCCAGCCCCCCGCAGCCCTCCACAT
>NW_008696886.1:0-264 GCF_000695815.1 Acanthisitta chloris
ACTCTCCATGCATCGGGACGGTGCAGATCTAGGACAGCCCACCCGGAGCAGACACCTCTGGCTGTGGATGTGCTTTGTCAGGCACTGTCACCCCAGGAGCCGCACGGGAGGAGTCAGCACTCCCAGCTCCGAGCTCAACATCCCCGGACAACTCAACTACTTCCAAATCCCAACACGACCTCAACAACGACCAACCCAACTACAATTCCGCCCGGAGGCAGCGGGGCAGGAGCGCACGGTGCAGCGGTAGGGGCCGCGATCCCC
>NW_008696887.1:0-264 GCF_000695815.1 Acanthisitta chloris
GGGTTGATTCTTTGATTCTAATAAAATCCTGCACAGTGCGAAAAGCCTGTGTAGCCAGGCTGGGCTCTGATCCCCGCGGTGTGTGTGGCTCAGGCACACACAGCTCTCTGCCCGCCGAGCCCTGAGCCCTGAGCCCGGACTACAAGTCCCAGCTCTCCGCGCCGGGAGCGCGCGATCCTTTGTCCGGAGCTGCTTCGAATTCTGGCGCCTGACTGCAAACTGTCTCCCAACTGCCGCTGGGCCAGCCTCGGCCACAGCCTCGGC
>NW_008696888.1:0-264 GCF_000695815.1 Acanthisitta chloris
CGCCTGAGCGGGACCGAGCGGCACAGTCGGGGTCTCCCAGCGGGGCAGGGCGAGCGAGCCTCACCTCCTCCTCCTGCCCGCGGCGGCAGTACTTCAGCCTGCCCTTGCTGGAGAGGCGCAGAGCCTCCAGCGTGTCGAAGCGGAGCTGCCAGGACTGCATGGCACCCGCTCCGTCCTTCCGCAACGGCTGAGGGAACACCGGAAACGGCTGCGCTGCCGCTTCCGGTCACTGCGAGCCGCGGGTTCGAGTCCCGCCCCGGACAC
>NW_008696889.1:0-264 GCF_000695815.1 Acanthisitta chloris
CTCTTCTCCAGGCTAAACAACCCCTGGATCTTCTCCAGGCCGAACAGAGCTCACTGCAGAGAACCATGCCGAGAGGGGCATTCCCAGGCCTTACCGCGGCGCTTACCATCCCTCCCCGCGCACTGCCCCGCCCGGACCGCCCGGCACTCCTGCCCTTGGGCCGGCAGAGCCTTCCTACACCCTTCAGCGTCCTCCTTCGCTTTCTATCCCTTCGCACGGGCTGATGCCTCTGGAGCGGGAGGGGAAAGGCGCAGAGCAGCATTC
>NW_008696890.1:0-264 GCF_000695815.1 Acanthisitta chloris
AGTTTATCCCAAATGGCACAAAAATGATGAATGTGGTATCTATAGCATCTCCAATTAAGTAGTCTTGAGACGGCTCAATATGAAAAAAATATGAGCAGTTTCTGGGTAAATCTCTGGACTCAATATTTATTTAAACATTTGATTACAATGTATATGCCTGATAAAATGGATCACAAGGTGTGCGCAGATGGCACAGAGCATACTGTCCTTGCTGTTCAGCTTGAGAGAGACACAGGAAGGTTACTTGGGTGAGAAACCAGGTCA
>NW_008696891.1:0-264 GCF_000695815.1 Acanthisitta chloris
CCTCACACCCAGCCCTCCCTTTGTGTCCCTGTCCCCAGCCTTGCTGTGCCATGTCACAAGGACCCCTCTCCTGGTGACAGTCACATCCCATGGGGTCCTACTAACTCCGTCTGCTCTGACCACATACAGGGACCACCTCCTGCTATGGAGCTGAACCAGACATCTCCACCTTCCTCATCTCCTGTGATGGACACCAATGGAGACAATCTGTGCAGCATAGAAGTCACCGATGTGGTAATAGATGGTGTCACACTGCTCATCTGC
>NW_008696892.1:0-264 GCF_000695815.1 Acanthisitta chloris
GAGGGGTTTGGGGCAACTGAGTGGGGTCTGGGGCAACTGAGCAGGGTTCAGGGCAACTGACGCGTCGCCCTCTCCCCCCAGGTACCCGTACGAGCGCATCGACGGTCGCGTGCGCGGGAACCTTCGCCAAGCCGCCATCGATCGCTTCAGCCGCGGCGACTCGGAACGTTTCGTCTTCCTCCTCTGCACCAGGGCAGGAGGGTTGGGCATCAACCTGACCGCGGCCGACACCTGTATCATCTTCGACTCCGACTGGAACCCCCA
>NW_008696893.1:0-264 GCF_000695815.1 Acanthisitta chloris
CCCTGAGGGTGGGGGACATTGGGTGTCCTTGATGGCTGTGGGACCCTCTTGGGGACACTGGCAGAGGGTGGAGAGCATCGAGGCCGCGGTGACGGCCCTGGACGCGCTGTGGGCCGCGAGCTGTCGCCTGACCACGCGTCACCTGGTGGGGATCATGAGGGACGTGGGTGACCTCCTGCTCAGCCCTGAGGGCGGCGATGGCGCCGAGGTGGCCCTGAGGTGTCGAGAGGCCACCAAGGACATCCTAAAGCTGCTGAGTGGGCG
>NW_008696894.1:0-264 GCF_000695815.1 Acanthisitta chloris
AAAAAATCATTTGGATATATTGGAAGCAGTAGCTAAACCCCAAGTTTTTTCAAGAACCCTAACAGAAGAGATGAAAAACTGCAACTATGGTAATCAAATCCAACACTGACCACTCCACTTGCCCTGCAACACCTCTCTGCCCACTCCTGTGCTCACCCCATGAGCTGCTCTAGAACCTGCAGCACACACAGGCAAAGCATCCTCTAAATCCAAGCCAAACTCTTCATCTGCCCATGATCCCATCTCCTCTGATAATGTGTCAGT
>NW_008696895.1:0-264 GCF_000695815.1 Acanthisitta chloris
TCCTCTCAGTGTCCCTCACTGCTCCCTCAGCTCCTCTCAGAGCCCCTCAGTGCTCCCCCAGCTTGACATTTTCCTTTATCCCTATTCGAGCTACCCACCAAAAGACCCCTTTCCTTCAAAGTTTTCCTTACTAAAATGTAATCAAGCCTTTTCCTTTCCCAGGTGAAGCCCTTTCACATGCCTTCCAAGTGTGCCAGACCAAACTGTCCTCCCTGAGCTTCCCTTCGGACAAAGACATCCAGAACTGTGCAGCTGATGCTCCGC
>NW_008696896.1:0-264 GCF_000695815.1 Acanthisitta chloris
GGATGCCTAAAGTTCAAGATTATTACAGTCTTCATTTCCTAACAGGATTTGCATGAAATGATATTCATGTATTTTACCTGAAATTGCTTGAAGCTCAAAGAGGTATGTAAAGGATTTTCCCATTAAGGACAAGATACTCATTAAAGAGCTATAAGTAGATCTGGAATGGAATATAGTAATGGAATATACTATCATCTTGTGAGAAGACTAATAAATACTTCTCAAGTCCACTCAACAGAATACTATTAGCTTAATACAGGCTTT
>NW_008696897.1:0-264 GCF_000695815.1 Acanthisitta chloris
CCACCCTCATCCCCCCACCACAAGTCCCACCCAACTCCTCCGTCCCCGTTCCTGCTCCTCTCCTCGTGCCAGCTCTGTCCCACCATGGTGGGCTGGGGTGTCCACCTCACCTGGCCCGAGTCCCGCCGCGGTCATCTGCGTGGCCATGAGCCTGGAGAGGTGTTTGATCTGGGCCTCGGTGCCCGCCGACTCCACGGGGGTGTAGGTGGCCTGGAACGAGGCTGGCATGGCCTCGGGCAGGTACACCATGCTGATCAGCACCTG
>NW_008696898.1:0-264 GCF_000695815.1 Acanthisitta chloris
GCATGAAGAAATTCGAACACAGATAGGTCATCACCCAGGACAGCCATCAGTTGGGTAGGAAGCAGTACAGGCTGTCTGAGGAGTGGACAGCTATTTCTGTAGCTGTGGGTCTTTGCTGATATTCACTGATCTGTATATATTTGAAGCCAGAGCCTGGTGATACTTGGGGTGGGACACACAGGCTTCAGTTCCAGGATGATGCTTTCATTTCATGTTAGCTAGTTACTAGTTTCACCAACATCAGGAATAAAACTCCTTAGCACC
>NW_008696899.1:0-264 GCF_000695815.1 Acanthisitta chloris
GACATCAGCCAACTCCTTAAGCATTTTAGGATGAATCCCATCAGAGCAGCAGATGCCTCACAGCATCAGAGTTAACTGGGAGTATAATGTTCTTGCAGTTTTTGTCCTCCAACTCAGAGCACTGGGAACCCCTTGGCCTGTCATCAGTGTCAAAGAGAAGGGAAAAAGACGTTATACATCTCTGCCTTGTCTACGTCCCTCTTTATGAGGCGACCATCCTCATCCTGTAATCACTCAATGTCATTTCTACACTACCTTTTGCTA
>NW_008696900.1:0-264 GCF_000695815.1 Acanthisitta chloris
ACAGGGACACCGTATCACGACGGAGGCTCCTGTGTCACTCTGCACCCCGACCGAAGGCTGACGGCATGATGGGATCCCACGTCGTGACAGACCCTCGGCATCATGACAGGCTCCAGGGAGTTCCTGCTGGGATGGACTGTCACGACAGGACCTGCATGTCGCGATATGACCTCAGTGACCAATAAACTGCTGAGTCCTGAGCAGCCTCGTGTCTTGGGTGGGTTTGGGAGAATCTCTGCCCTGCCAAACCCTCATGGTGACGTC
>NW_008696901.1:0-264 GCF_000695815.1 Acanthisitta chloris
TATATGATTTTCATATTTAACATTCTTTAGACTTAGGTGAAAACAAAGAGATAACATTTACATCAAACTGTTTCTCAAATATTATTATTTCTAATGGATTCATGCCTTATATTAGCTGGAAGTTGTATTTTAAAGCTTTGTACAAATATTGACAAATTAGAGTCTTGCAATAGTTACACAGAGAAGCAAATCTTTTGGGGCTTAGATTCTTATAGAAATCATAGAATGAAACTGCTATGATTCACTGAAAAGAAAGGACAAGAA
>NW_008696902.1:0-264 GCF_000695815.1 Acanthisitta chloris
TGATCCCTTATCTTTGGAGAGACATCTAGCCTGGATCTAGGGTGTCCAAGCAGAATCTCCTGAATCCCCCAGGGGTTGTGCCTTAGATGTCTAAAGTAGATGTAGCAAGCACATCTCCCAGAGCAAAGAAATGAGTGATGAAGAAACAGCCTACCACAAAAATCAGAAAGCAGTGTTAACTGAAGAAAAAAGAAATTCACTACTTACTGATGTGTAATTTGTTTCCATCTGAAATCACTTGCATGTTGAGTGCATCATGTTGCT
>NW_008696903.1:0-264 GCF_000695815.1 Acanthisitta chloris
CCACCCAGACTCCCTGATTTCACAGCTGAGCCATGTGTCCTGGTTTCTTGCTCCTGCTTGCATGGCAGGGCAGCAAGTGCTGAAGCTGCTGCAGGAAAGCCAGAGCATTCTCACAACTGGTATCCAAAAAATGAGTAAGGAGATCATGGTGTTGTTATCACCAGGCTAACATCTCTGCAGCTCCCTTGGCTTTCTTGGACAGTGGAGGAAAGAACAGGAACAAAGGATCAGTCTTTGCTGTTCACCAAGATTATTCTCTTCCTC
>NW_008696904.1:0-264 GCF_000695815.1 Acanthisitta chloris
TAGCCCTGGAAGCCACTGTTCCAAACCCAACATTAGGGGTCGGTCCTGTTTTGTTTTGGGGGTTTTTTTTAAAGTCTTTTTAGCCCTCTGCTCAGTCCTAGGGCCGTGGCCACCACCCACAGCCAGGGCTCAGCGCGGACGCTTTGAGGAGAGGGTGCAGGAGGAGAGCAGGGCTGGAGCACGCTGGGCAGTGGCTCACGAGCCCAAAGGACACGGAGTGCAGGAGGCACTTTTGTCCTCGTGGTGTTCCTGCAGCACAGGGAG
>NW_008696905.1:0-264 GCF_000695815.1 Acanthisitta chloris
TTCATCCTGGCTGGATGGTCTGTAACAGAGTCCCACCAGGATATCTGCCTTACTAGCCTTCCCCCTGATCCTCACCCATAGGCACTCAGCCTTATTGTCGCTATCCTTGAGCTCTGCACAACCATAACACTCCCTAATGTACAGAGCCACTTCACTGTCTCTCCTTCCTCGCCTGTCCCTTCTGAAGAGAGTCACCCCACTGCTTACAGAGCCACCCCACCCCCTCTCCTTCCTCAGCTGTCCCTTCTGAAGAGCTTGTAGCCA
>NW_008696906.1:0-264 GCF_000695815.1 Acanthisitta chloris
ATGATATGTACTCATTATGATATTTTTTTATTATTGTAGCCTGGTAAAGGTAATTCATATCAGCTTTTGGAAAAGTATTGTCAATTAGTTATTCACTAGTGAATCTCAAGAGAAAAAAATGAGAGGAGAAAATACACCAAAACAGTAAAAGGAATTACTATTAAAATTATTTTCAAATTTTAGAGTGAGATTCAGAAAATTTACTTACAAGAAACGACTCACATAAGTACCCCATTGGTATTAAAAGGTTTATTCAGGTAAGCA
>NW_008696907.1:0-264 GCF_000695815.1 Acanthisitta chloris
CATGACTGCTGACACAATTATGAAGTCTCAAACTTCAACCAAAAAATGCAACTCTGTACCACCAATTATGATTTTAGTGGAAGGATCTGTGGCTTCCAAGAAGTTCTGAGATGAAATAAGTAAAATTGAACAATATCCTTACAACTAGAATATATTATGTTAGCCATAACGACAAAAGCCTCACGCTGTGAACATAAAAAGCAGGCAGCACTTTATCTGCAACTGGTGATGTTCTATTTCACCACTAAATTAAAAGCTAACAGT
>NW_008696908.1:0-264 GCF_000695815.1 Acanthisitta chloris
TCTCCCCCCCACCCCCAGCCAGTCTCACCTGGATGGGAGCCGTGCTGAACTGGATCTTGCGGTTGGGGACAGGCTCCTCTTCCTCAGACAGCCCAGGGATCTCCACACAACCCGACTCAGGCTCGTACAGCCCTTCGGCCTCCTCCTCCTCCTCCAGCCCGCTGCCCCCCGAGTCCTCCCCGAGCCCACTGTAGGCACTTATGTCCACCAGGTCCGCCTCAGAGAAGTCCTCCTTCTTGGCCTCCTCGTAGCTATCGCCCTCCT
>NW_008696909.1:0-264 GCF_000695815.1 Acanthisitta chloris
TGAACTCCAGCCAGAACTGATTCTGATGTGTGGAAATGGCAGTGTGAGGAACTTACTAATTTAAATGGTACATACTTGCATCCTGATTTGACAAATATTTCACTGGGACAGAAATTAACAAAAGAAAAGAAAAGAAAGGAACACATGTAACCTTGCTAGGAAGTGCTGAATCTGATTGTTCTTCCAGTGCTGGAAAAGCTCTTCTTACCTTGTATTCTGCAAGAGAATGAAAACAAGTTCACAGTTTAGAATTTACAAGCTTTT
>NW_008696910.1:0-264 GCF_000695815.1 Acanthisitta chloris
CTTGGGAATCGTGGCTCTCCCGCATCCCCTGCTCCTGAGGGACGGGTTGTCTATTTAGTGTGCGTTTTGGAAGGGACGGCATCTGGGCTGCCCCTCCAGCCTTAAGCTCGAGACAGAAAATTTGAAAAAAACAAATTTTTTAGAGTTGCAGACGCTAAGTTGGCACCGTGTGCTCGGAGCGTGGCCAGGTTGCCGTCGGGGATGTAGGGAGATGCTCCGCAGAAGGGAGTTCGGCCGGGCGGTGCTGGGGGAGCGGGCACTTCT
>NW_008696911.1:0-264 GCF_000695815.1 Acanthisitta chloris
GCACATCCATGAGCCCAGAACTCTGGTTACTGCACCAGGAACGGCAAACCCATCTGCTGCCTGGCCCTGGGCAGCTGTTTCACCTGCTTTTCTCCTTCCAGCAGGGAGGATTGTCCTGGAAAAGCATCATTCTCATGGCAAGTGGAAGTAGAGACACTTCTCCCCAGTACATGAAAGGCTCCGAGGTCTTTCCCCAGCACCACTGCCTGCTGTGCCCTGCAGACCCCACAGCCACGGGTGCCCGGTGCCACCAGCAGCTGTGGG
>NW_008696912.1:0-264 GCF_000695815.1 Acanthisitta chloris
ACTGGCACTGAAATCCTCGAGCAGAGCTGCTTGTGAAAGGGAGAGGTCAGCTGTTACAGAAATACTGGCAAATATGTTGAGTATGATTTCTGGATTCCCAGAGAACAAGATCGTGAAGCAAGCTCTGAAAGTTATTCACAGGTTGAGAAGATCTGTGAGGGAAGGAAACATCTGTCTGTACCTTTGGATGGACAACATCCAAGGAAGATTTTTTCAATTTTTTTTAGAGCAAGGTATCTTGCAGATTTGGAAAACATAATAAAG
>NW_008696913.1:0-264 GCF_000695815.1 Acanthisitta chloris
TTTGTTCCAGAATTTTGACTCCTAAATGTTTCCAGGGTGGCTGCTGCTGCACCTTCTCAGGTGCCACCTGCAATCCCCATTGCCGCAGCGCCGTAGGCAACTGCGGGTACATCCACAACAATTTCTGTTTTGTCCATGTTGCTATCAGTATATCATCCATATAATGACAGCAATAAGCATTAGGGAATTGTTCCCACACATTGGATAAAGCTTGTGCCACATACCATTGACAAATTGTTGGGCTGTTTTTCATTCCTTGTGGCA
>NW_008696914.1:0-264 GCF_000695815.1 Acanthisitta chloris
TAATAATCAGAGGGCTGTACCAGACTGTAGCATTTCTTGATAACATCCCTTACCTGGGACTCACAGAGGCAACAGACTGTCCTATGGAGTGGGTCCCATTGGTATATTGGGCTGGATCCTCTCTTCCCCTCTGAAGGGAGTCACCAATGACAGCTACCCTTCTTTTCTCTTGACTAAGTTGGAGAGTAGACTGACACACCCTAGTCAACCCCCCCAGCCTGGATGCACCTTGTCCACATTGCTGTGTGCCTGGCCCTCAAGTTC
>NW_008696915.1:0-264 GCF_000695815.1 Acanthisitta chloris
CAGGCCCTTGCCCAGTGCCCTCCCTTGTCCCACAGCCCATCTGGTGCTCTCAGCTGCCCAGAGCTCTGCATGCCCACCCGGGAACAAGCCCTGCTCTGCACCTCCAGGGTCCCTGAGCGCAGAGCACACAGAGCTCTACCTTCCCGGCCCCTGACCTGCTCCCGGCCAAACTTCTGCCCTCTCAGGCACCTGAGCAGAGCCTTGCTCTGCCGCCAGTCCAGCTCTGCCAGGGGCTGGGACAGCCACGGAGACAGCCCTAGGTGC